>NC_053395.1:114372102-114672102 GCF_905171765.1 Bufo bufo | reverse complement strand
TGGGGGGGACAAGGTGACATGGTTATTTTCTTTTATGACGTTCACAGCATAGGAGGTATTTTTTTATATTTTAATAGTTTGGACTTTTCGGAAGTGGTAATATGTAATATGTTTATTTATGGTTTATATATTTTTTAAGTAAAAATGGGAGAGGGCGATTTATACTTAAATAATTTAGGTCTGTGTTTTTTTACACTTTTTATTTACTATTAGCCCTCGTAGGGGCTACAACCCTTGTCCTATTCACCCTAATAGAGCTCTATTAGGGTGAAGAGGACTTTACACTCTACCTGCTGCCCTGTGCCTTGTGCACACGGCAGCGGGGAGCTTACCATGGCAGCCAGGGCTTCAGTAGCGTCCTGGCTGCCATGGTAACCAATCGGAGCCCCAGGATTACATTGCTGGGGCTCCAATGGGAACTGCCACTGAGGAGGAGGGGAGGGGACCCTGTGGCCACTGCCACCAATGACTTTAATACGTGGGGGTGGGGGCGCACTGCGCCGCTAATGTTTTTAATACTGGGGGAAGGGGGGGGAGCACTGCGCCACCAATGATGTTTACTCACCCATTAATTCAAATACAGGAGGCGGGTGCTATCTCCCGAATCATATAGCTGACACCCGACCTCTATGAGAGGTAGCTGCGATCCGCCTCAGTGAACCCCTCAGGTGCGGCACATGAGGGGTAACTGCAGCAGATCGCAGCGCCCTGTCATAGAGGTTCGGATGCCAGCTATATGATTCTGCAGCCAGCACCCGCCTCCTGTATTTGAATTGATGGGCGAGTTAACATCATTGGTGGCGCAGTGACCACAGCCCCTCCCCTCCTCTTCCCCTCTGTCTTTTCACTGGTGGAAGCGGCACAGGTGGGAGGGAGAGACTGCTTCCTTCTCCCCTGTGCTGCTGAGCGAATGCCTGCGCTGGGGCGGCGGGGCAAGGAATTATTGGCTACCATGCACTGCCGCAATATTCAGCTACAGCGTGGCAGCCCTGTCGCAAATGGCGGCAAGGCTAAAAAGTCTAGTTGCCATCTGCAAATTTTAAGGCGCATCGGTGACCATTTTGGTCGCCATCTGGAGCACTGCATATATATATATATATACCGTATATACTCTAGTACAAGACGCGTTTTTTGGCACATATTTTTGTTCTCAAAAAGCCCCCTTGTCTTATACTCGAGTCTAGGTCTGTATTATGGCAACTTACATTGCCATAATACAGACCATGACATGTTGGGGGCCGGAGAAGCTGTTACTTACCTTTACAGCTGCTCCGGTCAGCTCCCAGCACATCCGCGCGGCACCTCTGTTAAAGGGACACTGACAGGCCCAATAAGCATCCAGCCGTTCTAAAGCCCCGCCCAGCTCATTAATATTCACTTTGCTGGGCGGCGGCTACAACTCTCCCCGACTCAAGTGCCCGGCGCATGCGCATAAAGCAGAGGCTGCAGCGGCCTCTAAGACGCAGACTGTCTGTACGCAGGCGCGATGTGACCCCGGCCGGGCGCATGCGCTGAAGATTAGACGGAGGACGTGCCCAGAGGATTGAATTGGCCATGCGCAGGATCTTGAGTCGGGGAGAGTTGTAGCCGCCGCCCAGCGAAGTGAATATTGATGAGCTGGGCGGGGCTTCAGAACGGCAGTTGGGAGCGGCTGGCTGGGCGCATTTTGAGATGAAACGCCGCCCCTTGGGCAGATTGGAGACGAGACAAGCAGGTTATAAAACTTTAGTTTACTGTATTTATAAGGTGGACATACTTAGATGATTTTAATACACTTGATAAGACCTGTACTGTCATATACATACCTAAATATGCTTATTGGGCCTGTCAGAGTCAGACTCCCATCAATCTGATGGTATAGTAAGGACCAGCACTCGCTTCAGTAATAATTTCAAATAGATTTAATGGTCACATACAAATGATAAGTGACGCGTGCGTTTCGGCTACTGTGATGTCAAAACATAGTGTGTACAAGTTACAGACAATTTAAATAGCCCGCGATAGAGCCGGAAATGACATCAGGTTACCATGGCAACATTGTAAACAAAGGACACAACAATGCAGAGATAGTGATAGAACAAGTGGATGAGCAGCTGACACTAATTGCTTGATAGGGCACCAGGCTAGGCACTGCTGCAAGCTGTTAATCATATAATGCTGAGGATATAAATAATATAATAACTAGCATCCAGCATGTTATAACAAACTAATTCAGAAGAAAAAAGAGGAAAAAGGAGCATAATTAATTCACAGTACACCATGCTTTACACTGCCACATTTTGCTAAACCTTGCTATATGATGCAAAATACTGAATGCAGCGGTGCTGCTATTATGCGTGGTAAACTTACGCTCTGATAAAGCACTGAATGATATATTTCCAAAGATATAATATAACATGCTGGATGCTAGTTACTATAGCAAACTAATTTAAAAGAAAAAAGAGGAAAAAGAACATAATTAATGCACAGTTCACCATGCTTTACACTGCCACATTTTGCTAAACCTTGTGATATGATGCAAAAAAGTGAATGCAGCGGTGCTGCTATTATGCGTGGTAAACTTACGCCCTGATCAAGCACTAAAAGATATGGATTGGAGTCAAGTTCTCTGTGGAATAATAATCACGATTTAATCCCTTTGGTTCTAGGGTTTGGAGGCGATGGATCCAGAAAGCTTCTCTTTTTTTGAGCATTTTACACCTGTCTCCTCCTCTCCTGGGCAGTGATACGTGCTCTATAATCTGGAAGCGTAGCTGGGAAATGGCATGTCGGTGTTCCTCAAAATGATGTGGGATGGGGAGTAGTAAATTTTTATTTCTAATAGTAGATTTGTGTTTACAGAAACGGTCTTTCATCCTCATAGAGGTCTCACCGACATACACAAGACCGCAGGGACACTTCAGGAGATAGACAACGAAATTACTATTACAAGTGAAGAAGCCATTTATTTTAAATTTTTCCCCTGTGTATGGGTGGGTGAAGTGTTCTCCTTTAATGACACTAGAGCAGTGTATACATTGAAGGCATGGGTATGTCCCATTCTTGGGTGTTGAGAGGGTGGCCTGGCGCTGGGTATGTCTGTCACTACCTACATCAGCCCTGACTAGGATGTCTCGGATGTTTTTGCACCTTTTGTAGCATATCATAGGTGGAGATTGAAATTCCGTGACATTGGGGTAGGCTCTGCTGAGAATACTCCAATGTTTGTTGAGGATAGTCCTGCTTTTATTGACCCAGGGGTGGTATTTCACCACAAAAGGGACCCGTGGCTGTTTAACACTAGTAGTGGTACTGTCTTTAGGCGGTTTCGCCTGTTGTGTATTTAATAGGCGAAATTCATGCAGTACATCAACTCTGTGTGGAAGGAACTGCAGTTCACCATGCATTCAGACATGTCTAAAATTAATTTCCTTGACACTTGGGTCATAAAAGATGAGAAGGGACAGATACATACAGACCTGTACACCAAGGATACTGACCGCAACAGTCTGCTGCACTTCACCAGCAACCATCCACCTGCAGTCAAAAAATCACTTCCCTATTCACAGTTACAGAGAGTGAATAGGATAGTGTCTGACACTAATATGAAAACAGCACGTCAGGAAGAAATGCTAGACAAATTCCGTGACAGAGGCTATCCGCGAGATCTATTAAATACACAACAGGCGAAACCGCCTATAGACAGTACCACTACTAGTGTTAAACAGCCACGGGTCTTTTTTGTGGTGAAATACCACCCCTGGGTCAATAAATGCAGGACTATCCTCAACAAACATTGGAGTATTCTCAGCAGAGCCTACCCCAATGTCACGGAATTTCAATCTCCACCTATGATATGCTACAAAAGGTGCAAAAACATCCGAGACATCCTAGTCAGGGCTGATGTAGGTAGTGACAGACATACCCAGCGCCAGGCCACCCTCTCAACACCCAAGAATGGGACATACCCATGCCTTCAATGTATACACTGCTCTAGTGTCATTAAAGGAGAACACTTCACCCACCCATACACAGGGGAAAATTTTAAAATAAATGGCTTCTTCACTTGTAATAGTAATTTCGTTGTCTATCTCCTGAAGTGTCCCTGCGGTCTTGTGTATGTCGGTGAGACCTCTATGAGGATGAAAGACCGTTTCTGTAAACACAAATCTACTATTAGAAATAAAAATTTACTACTCCCCATCCCACATCATTTTGAGGAACACCGACATGCCATTTCCCAGCTACGCTTCCAGATTATAGAGCGCGTATCACTGCCCAGGAGAGGAGGAGACAGGTGTAAAATGCTCAAAAAAAGAGAAGCTTTCTGGATCCATCGCCTCCAAACCCTAGAACCAAAGGGATTAAATCGTGATTATGACTTAAATAGTTTTTTATAAACTTTATTGTGCAGTGACCCTCTCAACATGTTCCCTCTTTCCTTTTTTTTCCACAGAGAACTTGACTCCAATCCATATCATTTAGTGCTTGATCAGGGCGTAAGTTTACCACGCATAATAGCAGCACCGCTGCATTCAGTATTTTGCATCATATCACAAGGTTTAGCAAAATGTGGCAGTGTAAAGCATGGTGAACTGTGCATTAATTATGTTCTTTTTCCTCTTTTTTCTTTTGAATTAGTTTGCTATAGTAACTAGCATCCAGCATGTTATATTATATCTTTGGAAATATATCATTCAGTGCTTGATCAGAGCGTAAGTTTACCACGCATAATAGCAGCACCGCTGCATTCAGTATTTTGCATCATATAACAAGGTTTAGCAAAATGTGGCAGTGTAAAGCATGGTGTACTGTGAATTAATTATGCTCTTTTTTCCTCTTTTTTCTTCTGAATTAGTTTGTTATAATAACCAGCATCCAGCATGTTATATTATTTATATCCTCAGCATTATATGATTAACAGCTTGCAGCAGTGCCTAGCCTGGTGCCCTATCAAGCAATTAGTGTCAGCTGCTCATCCACTTGTTCTATCACTATCTCTGCATTGTTGTGTCCTTTGTTTACAATGTTGCCATGGTAACCTGATGTCATTTCCGGCTCTATCGCGGGGTATTTAAATTGTCTGTAACTTGTACACACTATGTTTTGACAAAGGCTCACAGTAGCCGAAACGCACGCGTCACTTATCATTTGTATGTGACCATTAAATCTATTTGAAATTATTACTAAAGCGAGTGCTGGTCCTTACTATACCATTATCTGTGGATCTTCCTCCCGGGACGCGCGCACCGCACGGCTGAAAGCAGAAGTGCCGCTTGTATCTTCTCTTGGTCCCATCAATCTGAGTCACCCTCTTGCAGATGTGTGTATATAATGTAGAGTGTGTGCATTATATACACATAATTAAATTTACCAGTAGCTGCTGCATTTCCCACCCTAGTCTTATACCCGAGTCAATAATTTTTCCAATTTTTTGGGGGTAAAATTAGGGGCCTCGGCTTATATTCGGGTCGGCTTATACTCGAGTATAGGTAGATCTCTATATACATATATCTATTTATCTTTTCAATAATGGGCAAGAATTTACATTTTTTTTCATGGGGGGTGGCTTTGGGGTCTGATGGCCAGTGGATTAGGGCGATACTATTTTCACACTGCTGCCGGCACTGGTAAGGATCGCACATGCGCGATCCCTCACAGGAGTCGGCAGCCAGACGCAGATGGAGGGGGGCGGGCACACCAGTGGATGAGGGCAATGCTCTTTTCACAAGGCTGCAGGCACTAGAAAGGATCACGCATGCTTGATTCTTCACAGGAGCCGGCTGGCAGCCAGGCGCAGAGGGAAAGGGAGGGGGGAGGGCACACAAGGCTCTGACGTTTCGTGTACAGAGCCGGGCCACTCCCTAAGGCAGGGATAAGACTGTACACGAAACTTCAACACAGGAAGCTGGCTAGATGACGTTGGGGGTCATGTGACCCACAGCGGTGCTTAAGAAACCTGATAATATAGAGGATAACACTACATTAGAAAAGTATTATGTGGTATGTTATAAGGCACATTGTAAGAAATATATGCAACTGTGATAACCCCTTTAAGGTGAAAAATGGCAAGGTCCTTAAAGGGAACCTGTCACCGGGATTTTGTGTATAGAGCTGAGGACATGGGTTGCTAGATGGCCGCTAGCACATCCGCAATACCCAGTTCCCATAGCTCTGTGTGCTTTTATTGTGTAAAAAAACCGATTTGATACATATGCAAATTAACCTGAGATGAGTCAGCTCTGCGCTGGCTGTACTCTCTGCTCCCTGCTTTTCTTCTGGGAGCCGCACTGCATGAGTCCTGACTGTGTACAGCGTCAGGACAAGAAGCACATAAGCATGCACTATGACCTGACACTGTGCAGGAGAGGTAAGTAATTATTTTTTTGTTCTGATGGAGCTTGGGAGTCTGATCTGAGGAGTAATAGGATCTGATATAGAGGTCTGATGGAGTTTTGGGGTCTGATCTGAGGACTGATGGAACTTGGGGGTCTGATCTGAGGACTGATGGAATTTGGGGGTCTGATCTGAGGAGCTATGAGGGTCTGATACAGAGGTCTGATGAAAAAGACTTTTTTCTTATTATCCTCCTCTATATCCTAGGTGTGTCTTATGGAGCGAAAAATACAGTAATTTTCAATGGCATAGTACTAATGAATTTCTTTGTCTATATCCTAGGTGTGTCTTATGGAGCGAAAAATACAGTAATTTTCAATGGCATAGTACTAATGAATTTCTTTGAGAATAAAAACTATCTGAAGTGTTTTCCTTTGAAGGTAGTTTAGATGGCTTAGTTTACTCAAAAAATGCACTGAAATTGTATTTTTTGGTGCATGGAGCCACATTTAAACTGCACCACTTTCCATGTGAAGCCATGCTTTCCTTTAACTCAACACTACTTATCAGGAGAGTTTGAAAGAGGGTAGAAAAGTATCTAAGAGGTTACAAATTGGGGTACAATGCGAGTACACAAGTTTTCTTGGAGCAATTTGTGCCAGAATACAGGTGCATTTTGATTAGTAAATCCCCCACATTATGTTTTACATGAACACAAAGCAGCAATCATACAGCTAACTGGACATTTATCAAATCACCAACTGCTATAAACAGATCGATAAACCAGAAAAGTGGGAAGACCTTACCTTCAATTCTTGTTTCCTAACTGTAATCCATCGGCAGCAATGGAAAAATAATACTTTATACATCTCTATACATGTTAGACAAATTATAATAGTACACCGACAATACTACCAATACTGATACAACTGTAGGATGGGCATAGTTTATAGATTGTATTTAAGTGAACCGATTCTCATGTAAGAGTCCATTCACACGTCCGTAGTGTATTGCAGATCCGCAATACACCCGGCCAGCACCCCCATAGAGCTGCCTATTCTCGTTCTATTTTTTTCGGGAGCCGCAGACCAGAAGATCTGGGCCGTGCTCCGGAAATGCGGATGAGGACAGCACACTGTGCTGTCCGCATCTCTTCCGGCCCCATAGAGAATGAATTCCGGCCCCATAGAGAATGGATTCTTTCCGAACGGATCCGGACCCATTCTACGGACGTGTGAATGGAGCCTAAGGGTGTGTCATCAAAATATGACCTATTGCTTAAATCATGTTTTTATGTTAAAGGGGTTCTGTACAATTTTATTACTGATTATCTATCCCTTGGATAAATCATCAGCATCTGATCGGCGGGTGGTCTAACACCCTGGACCTCCGCCGATCAGCAGTTTGAGAAGGCAGTGGAGCTCGCAGTAGTGCCACATACTTCTGGCTGGTTCCCGCAGGCCACTATGTATGTGGCCTGGACGCAGTTAAGCTCCACTGAAGTGAATGTGCCCAGGCCAATTACATAGTTGTTATGTCACTGTCCTGTGGAAAATAGCAAGAAGGCCGTGGTGCTACTGTGAGCGCCGCTGCATTGTCAAACAGCTGGTCGGCAGGGGTGCTGGATGTCAGACCCCTGCTGATCAGATGCTGATGATCTATCTAAAAAATAGATCATCAGTAAGATAAAAAGGTAGAAAACTCCTTTAAAACACATTTTTAAAATCTTTTTATTATATTTTAAATTTTCCATATCAATATTTATATTTAAACAAAAACAATGAAATCCTGCAGTTTTCCCATTGGCCACTAAGCCAAATAATAGGCACTACTTCTTCGTCTGTACAGATCACTTGACTGCAGTTATCTACTTATTACAGGTATCACAGAAAACACCACTAAAACATAACTTTTAATATTACTTACTAAAACAACTTCTGATTACCTCCTTTTACTCATTTATCTTGTAGGGCTGGTTATGAAAAGTTATTTCCCTACTCCTTTCCCTATTGCTATTTAACCCTACCTAAAAACGGAATGGCTGCCCCGATAGGGGCGATCCCATGTCAGGAACCTCCTAGTCACCCTCAGAAGTCCTGAACACAGAAAAGAATCCCATCACCATAGTATCAGAGAATATTCAGGTCCAGTAGTCATGTCAAAATTGTAGGTAAATTCGCACCTAAGTAAGTTGCAGAAAAAACAAAAAAGGAATTTCCCAAAACAAACAACGGATAGTACACTTGGTCCCAACGCGTTTCACTGTGCCAACTGGGCACTAGCTCAGAGGACAGTATGAAGATGAAATATATCCATATAAATACAAAAAAAGGAAAAAAGAAAAAAAAATGTTTTTCAAGATCCCACTTAGGTGAGAAATGACCCACACTAATGTCTCAGGTACATATTGTGGCAATCTGGACAGACCAGGTAAATCTCATGATATATTAAAGGGGTTGTCCGGGTTCAGAGCTGAACCCGGACATACCTCCATTTTCACCCCGGCAGCCCCCCTGACTTGAGCATTGGAGCAGTTCATGCTCCAATGCTCTCCTTTACCCTGCGCTAAATTGCACAGGGCAAAGGCATTTTTGGAGATCCGGTGACATACCGAGGCTCTTCATGGGGTTGCCAGGAAGCCCGGTGACGTCACCGGCACTAATGGGTGGGATTTAGCGCTGCCTAGCCAGTAAAACGGCTAGGGCAGTGCTAAAGCCCGCCCATCAGAGCCGGTGACGTCACCGAACACGCTGCCTGGGTGAAAATAAGGGTATGTCCGGGTTCAGCTCTGAACCCGGACAACCCCTTTAACTAATATAATGGCCACCTGAATTATGTCAGGTATAATCATGACCTTTGATATCCTGCAATAACTTATGATATCCTGCGATACCCTGAACCAACTATTCAGATATCATCAGGCACCCCCACACACACACCTGAGTGTATCCAATATACAATGTGGTGACAACAAAGGTATCTCTCAGTTGACCACCAGGGTCCAATACTTGCACTTCTGTAGTACACCCATAATGTCAGTGTGTATCCCAGGGGTTAGATGATATAGTAGGGGTTGTTGCGCTGTAAAAAAAATGCAGCTTACGGTCCGCGGTATGGAGCGGCGTCTCAAATGGATGCGTTTTTTTAAAGGAGAGACGGGCAGGAACCACCGCGAGATTGGGGCCACGATGTCAAACCACTATTTGTATAGGCAACAACTTTATTTAAAACAGGCAATCATAGTGTCATTCTGAATAAAGTCATTCAAGGGCCAGACAATACATTATCTAATGTGAAGGAAGAGTTCACACCATATATGTATATGAAATATTTTATATAGGTCCGAGGAAAGGCCTATTCCTCTACCAATAAAACAGAGGTCAACTAATAAAAAGACACCCTCATCCTCCCCAAGATATAGTAAATTTGGACCAGTTTTTCAAATGAAGTGAAATCCATGTTCTCATTTAGTCCAATAGGTGAGACCGTATGTCACGAGGTAGTGTCACGGGTATTAAGATAGAGCGGAGGTGCACCCCCTGAGCTGCCACCCGGTCCTAGGTGACGGGGCGCAACTGGACGACAGTCCCTGACCTGAGTAAGTGCAAGCAGAGAGATAGAGACAGCAGGGAAGCGGACAGCCAATGAGAGGTAGCACTCGAGCGGACAGAGAGGAGGAACAAGCAAGGTACCACTAAAAACGGAAGGGCGAGGCGGGTCAACTAGCCGGGGTCAGTCCAGGAGGTCACGTCAGTACGAGGGAGGAGACCGAGACAGATCCGAAAGCGGGCCGAGGTCAAAATCCGGGAAGTCACGTCAGTACAAGAGAAGAGGCAAAGACAAAATCCAAAAGCAAGCCGAGGTCAAAATCCGAGAGGTAGCGTCAAGGTTCTGGGAGCAGGCAGAAGAGGTGTCAGGAAGCAGATCAAGGGTCAAATCCGAAGGTAAGCTTAATAACAATAATAATACACAGCCTAAGGGACCAAAATCACAGGCAACCTGTAGCCAGCAGGTTGCCTGTATTTATAGTGGGGAGTGAGGGTCATGTGACGTGGCCAGTGTCACATGACCGACAGACAGACAAGTCGAGCACCGAGTAATCAGCTCGGCGCTCAAGGCAGACCTAGGAGCAGGGAGCCTCCCAGCTAGCAAAGCTGCCCTGGGAGCGAGGCCGAACACAGATCCTCGCTCCCGAAGCTAAGCAGCAGGTCTGCGGCTGATGGGAGACCGAGTGCGCCTTCGGCGCCCCGTTACACCATATTAAGGCAATAAATCCATTGTGTTTCCTTCTGTTGTAATATTAGGTCAATATTTGCTCCCCTCATTGATGCACAAACTACCTCAATCATAGAGAAGGAAATGCCAGCAGAGTCACCATTGTGTAGTAACTGAATGTGTCTCACAACTGGTTTATCTTGTCTATTTCTGATGTCCCCTAGATGTTCCAAAATTTGTGCTTTAAACTCTCTACAAGTTTTTCCCACATATAGGGACCCACAATTACATGGCATCAGGTAAACGACACCCCTAGTATTAAAATTCGCAACGTGTCATGGCATGGTAGAGTTTAGTTCCTGAGCTATCCCTGAAAAAAATTCACCAGTCCTAATCAAAAGACAGGCTTTGCAATGTCCACATTTGAAGGTACCATTTTTTCTGATTTTGAAGCCAGGTCTCTTTTCTAGGTGGTTCAAAATGACTATGTACAAGAACATCACCAATATTTCGACCTCTGCGAAAGGTAATAGAAGGGGTATCCGATAGATAATCTTTAAGGTAAGGATCTGTCTTCAAAAGGGACCAGTGGTGCATGATTATTTTCACGTTCATGTTTCCACGCCTTTTTAGGCGATCCGGATAAATCTGAAAAAATTTGACGCTTCCTGTTCAAATTCCTCCAGGGTAGAGCAATTTCGCCTAATTCTCAGAAACTGGCCTTTGGGAATGCCCCTCCTCAATGGTTTAGAATGGAAGCTTTCCCACCTCAATAAGCTATTGGTTGCAGTTTGTTTATGATAAAGTGTGATCTTTAATTGTTGTTGGTCCCCCTTATTGATTTTAATATCCAGGAATGCAATTGAAGTGTTATTCATTTCAGATGCAAAGTGTAGGCCAATGCGATTCACATTGAACTTAGGCATGAATTGTTCAAATCCTTTAATGGAGCCCGTCCAAAACAGTAAGGCTACTTTCACACTTGCGTTCGGTGCGGATCCGTCTGGTATCTGCACAGACGGATCGGCACCTATAATGCAAACGCTTGCATCCGTTCAGAACGGATCCATCTGCATAACAGCTTTTTGAGATCTGAGTTTTCACATGGTGATGGGGACGCTTCAAGTTAGAATATACTAAGAACTGTGTACATGACTGCCCCCTGCTGCCTGGCAGCACCCGATCTCTTACAGGTGGCTGAGGGGTTAATTGTGCGTATCATAGCCCCCTGTAAGAGATCAGGTGCTGCCAGGCAGCAGGGGCCAGAGCCCCCTCCCTCCCCAGTTTTAAATTCATTGGTGGCCAGTGCGGCCCCCCCTCTCTCCCTCCCCTGTACTGAATTCATTGGTGGCCAGTGCGGCCCCCCCTCCCTCCCCTGTATTAAATTCATTGGTGGCCAGTGCGGCATCCCCCCCCCCCCATCATTGGTGGCAGCGGAGAGTTCCGATCGGAGTTCCAGTTTAATCGCTGGGGCTCCGATCGGTTACCATGGCAGCCAGGACGCTACTGCAGTCCTGGCTGCCATGGTTACTTAGCAATTTTAGAAGCATTATACTTACCTGCGCTGTCTATGGCCGGCCGGTCGCTCCTCTTACTGGTAAGTGAAAGGAGGAGCACCCGGCCGGCCACAGACAGAGCAGGTAAGTATAATGCTTCTAAAATTGCTAAGTAACCATGACAGCCAGGACTGCAGTAGCGTCCTGGCTGCCATGGTAACCGATCAGAGCCACAGCGATTAAACTGGGACTCCGATCGGAACTCTCCGCTGCCAACAATGATGGGGGGGGGTGATTTTAATTAGGGGGGGGGAGAGAGGGGAGGCCGCACTGGCCACCAATGAATTTAATACTGGGGAGGGAGGGAGTCGCACTGGCCACCATTGAATTTAATACTGGGGAGGGAGGGAGGGGGGCCGCACTGGCCACCAATGAATTTAATACAGGGGAGGGAGGGGGGTCCGCACTGGCCACCAATGAATTTAAAACTGGGGAGGGAGGGGGGTCTGGCGGCACCTGAGGGGTTAATTGTGCTGATCACAGCCCCCTGTAAGAGATCGGGTGCTGCCAGGCAGCAGGGAACAGTTATGTCCACAGTTCTTAGTATATTCTAACTTGAAGCGTTCCCATCACCATGGGAACGCCTCTGTGTTAGAATATACTGTCGGATCTGAGTTTTCACGATCTAACTCAAATACGATGGTATATTCTAACATAGAGGCGTTCCCATGGTGATGGGGACGCTTCAAGTTAAAATATACCATCGGATTGGAGAAAACTCAGATCCGATGGTATATTAATAGGGACTCCTGACTTTACATTAAAAGTCAATGGGGGACGGATCCGTTTGCAATTGCACCATATTGTGTCAACGTCAAACGGATCCGTCCCTATTGACTTGCATTGTAAGTCAGGACGGATCCGTTTGGCTCTGCACGGCCAGGCGGACACCAAAACGCTGCAAGCTGCGTTTTGGTGTCCGCCTCCAGAGCGGAATGGAGGCGGAACGGAGCCAAACTGATGCATTCTGAACGGATCCTTATCCATTCAGAATGCATTGGGGATGAACGGATCAGTTCAGGGCCGCTTGTGAGAGCCCTCAAACGGATCTCACAAGCGGAACCCCAAACGCAAGTGTGAAAGTAGCCTTAAATGTTGTCTATAAAGCCGGCCCACAGGGGGATAAATTGAGTCCAAGATGACATCTTCTCCGTAAAAACCACTATGTCCTCCCACCGGCCCAGGAGCAAATTTGCATAGGTTGGTGCACAAGGGCTCCCCATAGCCTGTGCCCCTGAGCTGGTGGTAGAATTTACAGTCAAATTAAAAATAATTATGTATAAGTGTATAATTGAGTAGGCAAAGTACCAAATTGTTGTGGTTTCTCAGCTCATTACTCCTTGAATCGAGGTAGTATTTTACCGCAGCTAGACTTTTTGTGTGGGGTATAGATGTATATAATAAGGCTTTAACATCTATTGATGCCAAAAAAGTGTTGACATCAATACTAATCCCTTCCAATCTTTTTAACAGATCAGTTGTATCTCGAAGATATGAGTGTAAAGTAAACAAAAAGGGAAGCAATATCTGATCAACATGGGTCCCTATGTGTTGAGTCAGGTTACCAATCCCAGAGACAATAGGACGACCCTTTAGAGAATCAAGACTTTTGTGAATCTTGGGTAGACAATAAAATGTAGCTACTCTTGGGTGCATGGGTAGAAAATATTCCATCTCTCTCAGAATAATCAATTTATCCTCCAATGCTTCCTGTAAAATCGCGTACATTTATACTCTTTTGTTGGATCATATTTCAAATTCTTGTGCATTGGTATCTTTGGCGTTGGTATCTTTGTTAGATTACAGAGGTCTCTGACAACTGAGTTCAAGAATATTTCTATGTGTAAGGCCTCATGCACACGACCGTTGTGTGCATCCGTGGCCGTTGTGCAGTTTTCCGTTTTTTTTTCGCGGACCCATTGACTTTCAATGGGTCCGTGGAAAAATCGGAAAATGCACCGTTTTGCAGCCGCATCTGTGATCAGTGTTTCCTGTCCGTCAAAAAAATATGACCTGTCCTATTTTTTTGACGGACAACGGTTCACGGACCAATTCAAGTCAATGGGTTCGTGAAAGAACACGGATGCACACAAGATTGGCATCCGCGTCCGTGATCCGTGGCCGTAGGTTACTTTGATATAGACGGATCCGAAGATCCGTCTGCATAAAAGCTTTTTCAGAGATGAGTTTTCACTTCGTGAAAACTCATATCCGACAGTATATTCTAACACAGAGGCGTTCCCATAGTGATGGGGACGCTTCTAGTTAGAATATACTACGAACTGTGTACATGACTGCCCCCTGCTGCCTGGCAGCACCCGATCTCTTACAGGGGGCTGTGATCCGCACAATTAACCCCTCAGGTGCTGCACCTGAGGGGTTAATTGTGCATATCAAAGCCCCCTATAAGAGATCAGGGGCTGCCAGGCAGCAGGGGGCATACCCCCCTCCCTCCCCAGTTTGAATATCATTGGTGGCCAGTGGGCGGCGTCCCCCGCCCCCCCCCTATTGTAATATCATTGGTGGCCAGTGTGCGCCCCCCCCCCCCCCCTATTGTAATATCATTGGTGGCCAGTGTGCGGCCTCCCCCCCCCTATTGTAATATCATTGGTGGCCAGTGTGCGGCCCCCCCCCCCCGCCCCCCCGATCACATTGGTGGCAGCGGAGATTCCGATCGGAGTCCCAGTTTAATCGCTCTGGGGCTCCGATCGGTAACCATGACGCTACTGCAAGCCTGGTTGCCATGGTTACTTAGCAATATTACAATATTAGAAGCATCATACTTACCTGCTGGCTGCTGCACTGTCTGTGTCCGGCCGGGAGCTCCTCCTACTGGTAAGTGACAGGTCTGTGCGGCGCATTGCTTAATGATCTGTCACTTACCAGTAGGAGGAGCTCCCGGCCGGACACAGACAGCGCAGCAGGTAAGTATGATGCTTCTAATATTGTAATATTGCTAAGTAACCATGGCAACCAGGCCTGCAGTAGCGTCCTGGTTGCCATGGTTACCGGTCGGAGCCCCAGAACGATTAAACTGGTACTCCGATCGGAATCTCCGCTGCCACCAATGTATAAGCCTGATACCTTCTCTGCTCCTGAGGAAGGGGTCTGTAATCCCCGAAACGCGTTGAGCCCACCTGACTTATTTTTACATTAAAGGATTATACCAGAGGTTCCCGGTGTGGACTGCCGTAACTTCCAATCAATCTACAAGCGAGCCAGGCCAGGGAGGTGGTTGTTTTGGGTGTCTTGAGTTTTATCCCACTACACCCCTCCCTGGTGAAGTGAGTTTGGTGTATATCACCGTCTAATTGTTTTTATATCTTCCATCTGATATTATTCACCATTATACATGGTTTTATCATATGGTTACTGAGCACCGTTATGCCCCCCTCCTTTTTATGGTAAGGGGTTTCTATTCATTTATATTTTAGTTATTTTTTATCCATAGCTCCTACTATCGGTGTATACTTTATTTATTTTATTGGCTTACACATTTGTACTTTATTGGCGGTCAATGGGGGACGGATCCGTTTGAAATTGCACCATATTGTGTCAACGTCAAACGGATCCGTCCCCATTGACTTGCATTGTAATTCAGGACGGATCCGTTTGGCTCCTCGCGGCCAGGCGGACACCAAAACGACTTTTTTTTCATGTCCGTGGATCCTCCAAAAATCAAGGAAGACCCACGGAAGAAAAAACGGTCACGGATCATGGAAAAACGGAACCCGTTTTTGCGGACAGCAAAAAAAAACGGTCGTGTGCATGAGGCCTAAGTCTCCACCCTTAGGTGGATTTCTGATACTCTTTCTACTGAAATTTGTAAATGGTGAGCGCTGTGTATACAGCGATCTAGAAGGCAGGGACACCTGGGAACTGTCCCTTACTTCTCTCTGGGTTGCCCTGCTGTCACTAACAGCGGGCAACCCGCTCTGCAGCTGCACGATTAGCGTACAGCTGCCATCTCTGAATGGACGTTCAGAAACGTCCATTCAGATATAGAGATCCACCTCCCAGACATTTATAGTCAACAGGTGGATGGGAGGTGGTTAATATACTTTTACTTCCCCTTCCTGACCAAGCCTAGTTTTGAAAATCTAACGCTCCCATTTTATGTGGTAATAACTTTGGAACACTTATTTATCCAAGCCATTGGGTTGTTTTCTCGTGACATACAAACCGGATTCCAAAGAAGTTGGGACACTATAGAAATCGTGAATAAAAACTGAATGCAATGATGTGGAGGTGCCAACTTCTAATATTTTATTCAGAATAGAACATAAATCACGGAACAAAAGTTTAAACTGAGAAAATGTACCATTTTAAGGGAAAAATATGTTGAATCAGAATTTCATGGTGTCAACAAATCCCAAAAAAGTTGGGACAAGGCCATTTTCACCACTGTGTGGCATCTCCCCTTCTTCTTACAATACTCAACAGACGTCTGGGGACCGAGGAGACCAGTTTCTCAAGTTTAGAAATAGGAATGCTCTCCCATTCTTGTCTAATACAGACCTCTAACTGTTCAATGGTCTTGGGCCTTCTTTGTTGCACCTTCCTCTTTATGATGCGCCAAATGTTCTCTATAGGTGAAAGATCTGGACTGCAGACTGGCCATTTCAGTACCCGGATCCTTCTCCTATGCAGCCATGATGTTGTGATTGATGCAGAATGTGGTCTGGCATTATCTTGTTGAAAAATGCAGGGTCTTCCCTGAAAGAGATGACGTCTGGATGGGAGCATATGTTGTTCTAGAACCTGAATATATTTTTCTGCATTGATGGTGCCTTTCCAGACATGCAAGCTGCCCATGCCACACGCACTCATGCAACCCCATACCATCAGAGATGCAGACTTCTGAACTGAGCATTAATAACAACTTGGGTTGTCCTTGTCCTCTTTGGTCCGGATGACATGGCGTCCCAGATTTCCAAAAAGAACTTCGAATCGTGACTCATCTGACCACAGAACAGTCTTCCATTTTGCCACACTCCATTTTAAACGATCCCTGGCCCAGTGAAAATGCCTGAGCTTGTGGATCTTGCCTAGAAATGGCTTCTTCTTTACACTGTAGAGTTTCAGCTGGCAACGGCGGATGGCACGGTGGATTGTGTTCACTGACAATGGTTTCTGGAAGTATTCCTGAGCCCATTCTGTGATTTCCTTTACAGTAGCATTCCTGTTTGTGGTGCAGTGTCGTTTAAGGGCCCGGAGATCACGGGCATCCAGTATGGTTTTACGGCCTTGACCCTTACGCACAGAGATTGTTCCAGATTCTCTGAATCTTCGGATGATGTTATGCACAGTTGATGATGATAGATGCAAAGTCTTTGCAATTTTTCGCTGGGTAACACCTTTCTGATATTGCTCCACTATCTTTCTGCGCAACATTGTGGGAATTGGTGATCCTCTACCCATCTTGGCTTCTGAGAGACACTGCCACTCTGAGAAGCTCTTTTTATACCCAATCATGTTGCCAATTGACCTAATTAGTGTTAATTGGTCTTCCAGCTCTTCGTTATGCTCAAATTTACTTTTTCCAGCCTCTTATTGCTACTTGTCCCAACTTTTTTGGGATTTGTTGACACCGTGAAAATTGGAATCAACGTATTTTTCCTTTAAAATGATACATTTACTCGGATTAAACGTTTGATCTGTCATCTACGTTCTATTACGAATAAAATATTGACATTTGCCATCTCCACATCATTGCATTCAGTTTTTATTCACAATTTGTTTAGTGTCCCAACTTTTTTGGAATCCGGTTTGTATATTAGTGGTGAATTTGAGTCGATAGGTTTTACTTTTTTTTTTTTTTTTTTAAAGCTTTACAGAAAATAAGGAAAAGTTTTCTAAATATGAATCTCTGCTTTAACCTCTTCAAGACCAAGCCAGTTTTTACCTTCAGGACCAAGCCACATTTTGCAAATCTGACATGTTTCACTTTATGTGGTAATAACTTTGGAACACTTACTTATCCAAGCAATTCTTGTTTTCTCGTGACACATTGTACTTCATGTCAGTGATAAATTCGAGACAATGGGCCAGATTTATAATTAGCTCAAGTCAGAATAATGGAGTGAAAAAGTCGAAAATTTTTGCACAATCGCTTAAACTGTGGGCGTGTTTTCTTATGTAAATGAATCTCTAGACAGATTTACTATTGCGACAATTTAAAAAGTTGCAAAAATTTTTTCAAAATCACTCCAGTGCGGACCATGCTTATCTTATGCGACTTTTAGTAAAGACGTGCAAATCTTCTAAAGCCGCTTACTGACTGATAAACTGCTACTGTCAAACCACATTTATCACAGTCTTAAAGGGCCGATCATAAATCTGACTTAGCTAAAACGGACTTTAGCTATATGTGAAAGTGGAGTGAGCTGTCAGAGTAATGATAAATCTGGCCCAATATGTTTTACCTTTATTTATAAAAAAAAAAAAATCCCAAAATTACAGAAATTTTTTAAAAATGTTACATTTTCTAAATTTGAATTTCTCTGGTATTGACAGATAGTGGTACCTCACAAAATAGTTATTTATTTACATTTACGATATGTCTACTTCATGCTTGCATCATTTTGTAAATGTTATTTTATTTTTTTAGGACGTTAGAAGGCTTAGAAGTAAATTGTAAAAAAATTTTGAACATTTCCAAAACCCACTTTTTAAGGACCAGTTCAGGTCTGAAGTCACTTAGTGGGGCTTCTATAATAAAAACCACCCAAAAATGACCCCATTTTAGAAACTACACCCCTCACGGTATTCAAAATTGATTTTACAAACGTTGTTAACCCTTTAGGTGTTCCACCAGAATTAATGGAAAATGGAGGTAAATTTTTTTAATTTCCCTTTTTTTTGCAGATTTTTCCATTTAGATCCACTTTTCCTGCAACCCAGCATGGGTTAACAGGAAAATAAATCTTAATATGTGTTACCCTGATTCTTAAGTTTACAGAAACACCCAATATGTGGTCATAAAGTGCTATATGGGTGCACAGTGGGGCTCAGAATGGGAGAAACAGTGTGGCTTTTGGAAGGCAGATTTCGCTGGAATAATTTTCAGGCACCATGTCGCATTTGAAGACACCCTGAGGCACCCCAACAGTGAAAACCCCAAAAGTGACCCCATTATGGAAAATACACCCCCCAAGGAATTTTTCAAGGGGTGCACTGAGCACTTTGGCCCAATAGCCGTTTCATAGAATTTAGAAAGACTTGGCAGTGAAAGTTAAAAATTTCATATTTTACAAGAACATCTCGCTTTAGGTCCAAATTTGTCATTTTAGGGTCCATTCACACGTCCGTTGTTTCTTTCCTGATCTGTTCCGCTTTTTGCGGAACAGATCTGGACCAGTTCTGTACCCATTCATTTTCAATGGGTCCTGAAAAAAAATCGGACAGCTCAATGTCTGTTTTTTTTTCAGGACCCATTGAAAATGAATGGGTACAGAACTGGTCCAGATCTGTTCCGCAAAAAATGGAACAGATCAGGAAAGAAACAACGGACGTGTGAATGGACCCTTAACAAGGGGTATCAGGAGAAAATGCACCCCATAATCTGATACCCATTTTCTCCTCAATATGTCAACACCCCATATGTGGTTCTAAAGTGCTGTATAAGCACACAGTGTGGCAGATTTCGCTGGAATAATTTTCAGGCACCAGGGTGTCTCGGCATTTGAAGACACCCTGAGGCACCCCAATAGTGAAAAGCGCAAAAACAACAAGGCTCTAGGGGTGCCAGAACTTAAAAGGAAATTGAAGAAATGCCTCATTTAATAAAATTACACCTTTCAATGTATTCATCTAGGGGTATAATGGGAATTTTTTTTTTTTTTTTTTGGGGGGTGGAGCTATTATTGGATTGCCAAATGGAAAAATACTAAACTGAAAATGTCTTCCCGTGGATTAATTAAGAAATTAATGAAATGGACTTAATGGATATCAGTGGAGGTGTGATAAATTTGAAAGCACTCTCCAATGCAGAGGCCCGGTTTAGAGGGGCAGGTCTGACAGTAGTGAGTGAGTACGCCAAGGAAATGCTGCCCATGTATTATTCTTGAGACCCCAGAAGCACTGCTGGCTGAAAAACTGCTCTCCTTCCTGAACGCCAAAAATCCAATTTTTTTACTGAAATTCCAAGAAGGTCCCCCCATCACCAGCTGTTCTGTGGATGACAAAGGCATTATATAGTGACACTTGGGTTAGTTATATAGCTAGTTTTTTGTCTTAGATTTTCTTAAGGCACTGTAGGGCTGTAGTATCTGGTCTGAAAGATCCACTCCACCCATGAACTTGTTGTAATCCTGGATACACACAGGCTTGGTATTCTGCTCTGTGGTTCCTCGGACTGGGACTGGGGTGGACTGATCTGCATGGATGGTAGTTAACACAAGATCATCCCGTTTGTCCTTGCATCAAATTTTCTGAGCAAACAGCCCTGCTTTCCCCATGCCGCACTGTCTGGTCTATAAAATATTTAGGGAGCCCTTTTTGATTTCTTCTAATTGTGCCACATGTGCCTATGCCTTTGGCAGTAAGGCACATCAGGAGAGGGACACTATTGTAAGCAGGGGGTGGACTAAATCCCATACTATCTTCCCACTTATACACAGAACCGGGGGACAATCGGGTGGCTCAATTTTGGAATCTTTTCCCTCGTAAATATGAAAGCGCAATGTTTACCCGGATACACTTTCACAGGCCTTATACAAATTTACGCCATACCTAGCCTTTTTATTGGGCAGGTATTGGCGGAAATGTAATCGGCCTTTGAAGTAGACCAATGATTCATCCACTGAGAGGCATTTTTGGGGTTATATACTTGACCAAATTTGGAATTGTAGGGGTCAACCACTGGCATAATTTTAAAGAGTCTGTCATAACTGGAGTCGCTTGGGGGTGGGCATTCAATATTATTGCTGAAGTGTAGAAATCTTAGAAGAGCTTTAAAACGGGCCCGGGGCATGTCAAGACAGTGAAGAGGGGTGTGATAAATAATATCTTTGTTACAATACGAACGTATTGTTGTTGTTTTTTTTTAATAATGAGAAGTCCCCAAAACCTTTGCATTTCAGTCGTGTTAGTAGGGGTCCATTTGTGGATCCTTGCCATATAACTGTCTGGATTAGAGGCAATAAATTGCTCTGCATATATATTTGTTTGTTCCACTATCAAGTTAATTAGGTCATCAATGAAAAATAATTGGAAAAAATAAATTTCACTGAAACCTGTGGTATCTACATTGTAGCCTGGAGTGGATGTAAATTCAGGCACCTGGGGCGCATAGCTATCTATGGGGATCCATGAAGAGTCACTTGTATGGGGTTGCGACTGCGCACTACCCCTAGGACGCCTACGAGGGGGTTCATCATTAGATGAATCATCTGAGGAAGATGAAACTAAAAGTGTCACTTCATCTCCACTGTTGGAGTCAGTGTCCTCAAAAAGCATAGCATATGCCTCTTCGGCAGTGAAAAGCAGTTTAGTCATTTTAAACTGTAAACTAACGTTGATTTTTTTTTGTCTTTTTAAAAAAAAATTTTTTTTTAATAGAACAGCAAACTAAAATACTGTATATCCTTTAGGATACGATAAAAACTCCCCGAGTCACTTGGCAGTTATTGACAGGGGTCTAGTATGGGGCACAGAGTAGTGCCAATATCCTTACTGGGGCAGAAAAGGGGTTAATTCATGTATTATTTTACAGTTATAGGTGGCACAAATCCACATGGGGCATAAGAGACATATTTTACAGAATGGTGCCACTGAAGCACAGGACACAAGTACGTACACAAAGGAGGATGGCACATGTAGTGCCAGTTTTTTAAAAATTTTTATGCAACTTGGGAGTGTGTGACAGGTGTCTTGACGGACGGACAGGCTGGAGTGACAGGTGTCTTGACGGACGGACAGGCTGGACTGACAGGTGTCTTGACAGACTGGACTGACAGGTGTCTTGACAGACAGACAGGCTGTAGTGACAGGTGTCTGGATGAGGTGATGACAGGACTGGACAGTACTGATCTGTCACTGACTGGGGCAAATCAGGCACAGAAGAGTGGCAAATAGTCACTGAAGGGGTTAATTATGTATGAGGCTGTTGAGGCACAGAACTGATCTGTGTCACTGATTGGAGCACAGAAGCAGCTTTTCGGCACACAAGGGGTTAATTCTCTCTGGTAAGTAATACTGTACTGCAGTGTTTGACACCATCTCCTTCTCTGATCGCTTCCCTGACAGGATTTGGGACGATCAGAGAAGAAGCACATAGTCAATCCCTAACCCCCCCCCCTCCCCCTAATCTGCCCCGAAGCACTGCGATTGGTCCTTCTGCAGTAATGGACCAATCATGTCGATTGAGGGCAGGTCAGCGCTCCGATTCCATTCCCGCTAGCGTCACTGGTTGCTAAGCAACCCCAGCACGCCGGCTTCACTGAACTGTCAGCAAATCGCTCCGTGCGCCGACAGTGAAACTCGATCACGTACATGCACGTGGGGATGCTGTAAGGCACAACATTCCCCCACGTACATGTACGTAATATTGCAGGAAGGGGTTAAAGACAGATAGTGATACCTCATAAAATCGTTATTAACATTCCCCATATGTCTACATTTTGTAAATGCCATTTTATTAGGACGTTGGAAGGCTTGGAATTTTAAAAGCAATTTTTTAAATTTTCAAGAACATTTCCAAAATCAACTTTAACCCCCTGATGCTTTTTCCGCTTTTGTGTTTATGTTTTTCACTTCCTGCCTTTCAAGAACATAACCGTTTTATTTTTCCATCCACATAGACGTATAAGCCATATTTGCGGGCCAAGTTGCACTTTCTAATTCCACCATTTACTATTGCATACGATATAGTGGGGAGCTGAAAAAAAAAAATCTAAATGGGGTAAAAAAAAACAAAAAAAAAAAAACGCAATTCAGCAACAGTTTAATGGGTTTTCTTTTTAAAACGTTCCCTATATGGTAAAACTGACCAGTTTCTTTCATTCTCCAGGTCAGTACGATTATGTCGATACCACAAATGTTTTTAGCATTTTTTTTTTACTGGGGAAAAAAAAAAAAAAAGTTACATTTTTTTTTTCCTTTCATCACCATATTCTGACCCCTATAAATTTTTTATATAGTTATGTGTATGGAACTCATTTTTTTCTGGCGGATCTGTAATTTTATATATTGATAAATTTGGGGGGGTGTACACAGCAATGCCCATTATGTGTATTTTTTTTTGTTTTGTTTTTTATAAAAATTTTGGGGAGAGATGGTTTAAATTTTTATATATTTTTTTATTTTTAAAAACACTTTATTTTTTATAGTTCCCTTAGGGAACTATAACAAGCAATTATTAGATTGCTTCTATCATAAACTCCAATGCATTAGCATTGGAGCCTATGGGAATTATACGGTGTTGCTATAGGAACTAAACGAAAATTACCCTGATTATGCAGTTTACAGAAACACCCCATATGTGGGCGGAGGTGGGCAAAAATTGCAATTCAGTTAGTGCTTTTTATTTTTTATGGGGTTCACCATGTGATACAGTCCTGATCAAAAGTTTAAGACCACTTGAAAAATGGCAAAAAATCCTATTTTACATTGTTGGATCTTAACAAGGTTCCAAGTAGAGCTTCATCATGCAACAAGAAGAAATGAGAGTGAGACCAAACATTTTTTGAGCATTCAATTAATTAAAAATAATTAAACTGAAACAGGCCGTTTTTCAGCTGATCCAAATTTTAGGACCACATGCCTTTAAAAGGCCAAATCTGTGCAAAGATGTGGATTCATTGTCATTTTCTGTCAGGTAGTCACACGTTGTGATGGCAAAGGCAAAGAAACTCTCCCTTTTTTAACGTGGTCGGGTTGTTGAACTGCATAAGCAGGGTCTCTTACAGCGCGCCATCGCTGCTGAGGTGGGACGCAGTAAGACAAGTGGAAGACCCCAAAAAATGTCTTCAGCACTGAGCCGGAGGATCCAATTGGCTGTCCGTCAAGACACTGGACGATCTTCGACCCAAATTAAGGCCCTTACTGGTGCTGACTGCAACCCCATAACCTTCAGACGGCATCTGAGACTAAAGGGCTTCAAAAACAAAAAACTTCTTCAAAGACCTCGTCTCCTTGAACACCACAGAACTGCTCGTTTGGACTTTGCAAGTGAGCAAAGGTGGAAGAAAGTTTTATTCTCTGATGATTAAAAATTTAACCTTGATGGTCCTGATGGTTTCCAACGTTACTGGCATGACAAGCAGATCCCACCTGAGATGTTTTCTATGCGCCACAGTGGAGGGGGCGCCATAATGGTCTGGGGTGCTTTTTCCTTCAGTGGAACAATGGAGCTTCAGGAAGTGCAGGGGAATCAAACGGCCGCTGGCTATGTCCAGATGTTGCAGAGAGCATTCCTCGTGACTGAGGGCCCTCGTCTGTGTGGTAACGACTGGGTTTTTCAACCGGACAACGCTACAGTACACAATGCCCGCAGGACAAGGGACTTCTTCCAGGAGAATAACATCACTCTTTTGTCCCATCCTGCATGTTCACCGGATCTAAATCCAATTGAGAACCTTTGGGGATGGATAGCAAGGGAAGTTTACAAAAATGGACAACAGTTCCAGACAGTAAATGGCCTTCGTGCGGCCGTCTTCACCACTTGGAGAAATGTTCCCACTCACCTCATGGAAACACTTGCATCAAGCATGCCGAAACGAATTTTGGAAGTGATAAACAATAACGGCGGAGCTACTCATTACTGAGTTCATGTTTGGAAGTTGGATTTTTGTTTTGGGGGGGGGGTTTAGTTTTCTTTTGGAGGTGCGGTCCTAAACTTTTGATCAGCTGAAAAACAGCCTGTTTCAGTTTAATCGTTATTTTCAATTAATTGAATGCTCAAAAATTTTTTGGTCTCACTCCCATTTCTTCTTGTTGCATGTTGAAGCTCTACTTGGAACCTTGTTAAGATCCAACAATGTAAAATATGATTTTTTGCCATTTTTCAAGTGGTCTTAAACTATTGATCAGGACTGATATAGATATATATATATATACACTGCTCAAAAAAATAAAGGGAACACTTAAACAACACAATGTAACTCCAAGTCAATCACACTTTCTTTGAAATCAAACTGTCCACTTAGGAATCAACACTGAGTGACAATCAATTTCACATGCTGTTGTGCAAAAGGGATAGACAACAGGTGGAAATTATAGGCAATTAGCAAGGCACCCCCAATAAAGGAGTGGTTCTGCAGGTGGTGACCACAGATTACTTCTCAGTTCCTATGCTTCCTGGCTGATGTTTTGGTCACTTTTGAATGCTGGCGGTGCTTTCACTCTAGTGGTAGCATGAGACGGAGTCTACAACCCACACAAGTGGCTCAGGTAGTGCAGCTTATCCAGGATGGCACATCAATGCGAGCTGTGGCAAGAAGGTTTGCTGTGTCTGTCAGCGTAGTGTCCAGAGCATGGAGGCGCTACCAGGAGACAGGCCAATACATCAGGAGACGTGGAGGAGGCCGTAGGAGGGCAACAACCCAGCAGCAGGACCGCTACTTCCGCCTTTGTGCAAGGAGGAACAGGATGAGCACTGCCAGAGCCCTGCAAAATGACCTCCAGCAGGCCACAAATGTGCATGTGTCTGCTCAAACGGTCATAAACAGACTCCATGAGGGTGATATGCGGGCCCGACGTCCACAGGTGGGGGTTGTGCTTACAGCCCAACACCGTGCATGACGTTTGGCATTTGCCAGAGAACACCAAGATTGGCAAATTCGCCACTGGTGCCCTGTGCTCTTCACAGATGAAAGCAGGTTCACACTGAGCACATGTGACAGACGTGACAGAGTCTGGAGACGCCGTGGAGAACGTTCTGCTGCCTGCAACATCCTCCAGCATGACCGGTTTGGCATTGGGTCAGTAATGGTGTGGGGTGGCATTTCTTTGGAGGGCCGCACAGGCCTCCATGTGCTCGCCTTAGGTACGGAGATGAGATCCTCAGACCCCTTGTGAGACCATATGCTGGGGCGGTTGGCCCTGGGTTCCTCCTAATGCAAGACAATGCTAGACCTCATGTGGCTGGAGTGTGTCAGCAGTTCCTGCAAGACGAAGGCATTGATGCTATGGACTGGCCCGCCCGTTCCCCAGACCTGAATCCAATTGAGCACATCTGGGACATCATGTCTCGCTCTATCCACCAACGTCACGTTGCACCACAGACTGTCCAGGAGTTGGCAGATGCTTTAGTCCAGGTCTGGGAGGAGATCCCTCAGGAGACCGTCCGCCACCTCATCAGGAGCATGCACAGGCGTTGTAGGGAGGTCATTTAGGCACGTGGAGGCCACACACACTACTGAGCCTCATTTTGACTTGTTTTAAGGACATTACAGCAAAGTTGGATCAGCCTGTAGTGTGTTTTGCCACTTAAATTTTGAGTGTGACTCCAAATCCAGACCTCCATGGGTTGAAAAATTTGATTTCCATTTTTTTATTTTTGTGTGATTTTGTTGTCAGCACATTCAACTATGTAAAGAACAAAGTATTTCAGAAGAATATTTAATTAACTCAGATCTAGGATGTGTTATTTTTGTGTTCCCTTTATTTTTTTGAGCAGTATATATATATATATATATATATATATATATATATATATATACACACACACACACACACCTAAAGAATTATTAGGAACACCATACTAATACGGTGTTGGACCCCCTTTTGCCTTCAGAACTGCCTTAATTCTACGTGGCATTGATTCAACAAGGTGCTCATAGCATTCTTTAGAAATGTTGGCCCATATTGATAGGATGATGGAGTTTTGCAGTTGATGGAGATTTGAGGGATGCACATCCAGGGCACGAAGCTCCCGTTCCACCACATCCCAAAGATGCTCTATTGGGTTGAGATCTGGTGACTGTGGGGGCCATTTTAGTACAGTGAACTCATTGTCATGTTCAAGAAACCAATTTGAAATGACTCGAGCTTTGTGACATAGTGCATTATCCTGCTGGAAGTAGCCATCAGAGGATGGATACATGTTCTCATTCTGTTTACGCCAAATTCGGACTCTACCATTTGAATGTCTCAACAGAAATCGAGACTCATCAGACCAGGCAACATTTTTCCAGTCTTCAACAGTCCAATTTTGGTGAGCTTGTGCAAATTGTAGCCTCTTTTTCCTATTTGTAGTGGAGATGAGTGGTACCCGGTGGGGTCTTCTGCTGTTGTAGCCCATCCGCCTCAAGGTTGTGCGCGTTGTGGCTTCACAAATGCTTTGCTGCATACCTCGGTTGTAACGAGTGGTTATTTCAGTCAACGTTGCTCTTCTATCAGCTTGAATCAGTCGGCCCATTCTCCTCTGACCTCTAGCATCCACAAGGCATTTTTGCCCACAGGACTGCTGCATACTGGATGTTTTTCCCTTTTCACACCATTCTTTGTAAACCCTAGAAATGGTTGTGCGTGAAAATCCCAGTAACTGAGCAGATTGCGAACTACTCAGATCGGCCCGTCGGCACCAACAACCATGCCACGCTCAAAATTGCTTAAATCACCTTTCTTTCCCATTCTGACATTCAATTTGGAGTTCAGGAGATTGTCTTGACCAGGACCACACCCCTAAATGCATTGAAGCAACTGCCATGTGATTGGTTGACTAGATAATTGCATTAATGAGAAATAGAACAGGTGTTCCCTAATAATTCTTTAGGTGAGTGTGTGTATATATATATATATAAAAATTCCACAGCACTTCCAATTTTTTCATTTGTTTATATTGGAGGTGGATCGCCCCCACAGCCACTGGCACTCCGACCGCACCGTACAGACATAGGGTATAATATTATACCTTTTATACAGCAGGTTGATACGACATGGCTATGACTAACATCCATAACATTTTTATTTTTATGCCAATGTAGATTTCTGAGGGATTGTCTTTTGCAGGAGAGACTGTACATTTTGTCAGCACCATTTTGAGGTACATAAGACTTTTTGATAGCTTGGTATTATGTTTTTTGGGAGGTGAGGTGACAAAAAAAAGCTGTTCTGGCATATATATATATTTTTTTTTCAAGGTGTTCACCTAACGGAGTAGATCATGTTATATTGTTATAGGACCTATCATTACAGATGTGGTGATACGAAATATGTCTTTTCTGTTTACACAATCAGAGCATTTTTGGAAAAAAACATGTTAGCGAGTGACCATTTACTTTGTGTCCTACTTTTTAAAAATTTTCTGCCGATGGTCTTGTGCGAGAATGAGATGATGTTTTCATTGGTACCATTCTGGGGTACATATAGCTTTTTGATCGTTTGATATGGGAGATGAGGTGACTAAAAAAATAGTGAGATTTTTGGGAGATGAGGTGACAAAAAATAAAAAAGATGTTTTGGCATTTATTTTTATCTTTACGATGGCGATTTTATAGTCTGTTGTTACGGACATGGAAATACCAAAAATGTTTTTTTTTTTCATACAAGACGTTTGGCGGACATTTAATAATACAATTTTTTTTTAAAGGGAACCTGTCACCAGGATTTAGTGCATAGAGCTGGGGACATGGGCTGCTAGATGGCCACTAGCACATCTGCAATACCCAGTCCCCACAGCTCTCTGCGCTTTTATTGTGTTAAAAAAAACAGTTTTGATCCATATGCAAATGACCTGATATGAGTCCTGTATCCGGAGATGAGTCAAGCGGAAAGGAGCCCAGCACCGCCCCGCGTCCTCCGAATCTCCTCCTTGCTGGCTGACGTCACAGAGCTGGAGCGCCGAAAATCTCGCGATGCGCGAGCTAGCGCATGCGCAGTGTCGGCATCATGTTCATTCCCTGTACTGGCATCAGCACAGGGAACAAACTATGCATGCGCTAGCTTGCGCATCTCGAGATTTCGGCGCTCCAGCTCTGTGACGTCAGCCAGCAAGGAGGAGATTCAGAGGATGCGGGGCGGTGCTGGGCTCCTTTCCGCTTGACTCATCTCTGGATATAGGACTATCAGGTCATTTGCATATGGATCAAAACTGTTTTTTAACGCAATAAAAGCGCAGAGAGCTGTGGGGACTGGGTATTGCAGATGAGCTAGTGGCCATCTAGCAGCCCATGTCCCCAGCTCTATGCACTAAATCCAGGTGACAGGTTCTCTTTAATTCCTGATTTCTCCTGTAACGGAGGCTGACATAGTGGCCCCAGTTACAAGGGGAATACAGCCACCAGAAAGGCTGTACAGCCTCACTGCAGAGCTTATCGAGGTATAAGGAAGACCCAGCAGCTCCTGCAGTCTCCCATGTGACCACCGGGGAAGGAACAGTTACTGAAATAGTGCTTCTCATCTGTATTTGCAGTGCTGTGTATAGCATGATCCAGAAGGCAGGAACACTGTGGAACAGTCCCTGCCTTCTCTATGGGGTGCCCTGCTATCACCAACAGCAGGCCCCCAGCTCAGCAGCTGGTGGTTGGGACTTCTCAGAACGCCCATTCAGACATGAGTCCCGACCACCTGGGCGTTTATAGTTGATGGGCAATCGGGAACTGGTTAATGTCTACCCTAAATGTGTGTTTACATCCCTGCTATTTCTCACCGATCAGTGTGGCCTACGCTGACAATGAGTGATTCTGCTATATCCCTGGCATGCTAAATAACTAACCAACTGCCAGGAGATGCATGACAGCGAACAGTAGGTGCTCGCTATTGTGAATACAAGAAGCTATTCTGCAGTATACAGGGACATTTATATACTATCTATGTATACATTATATACTACCAGCAGCCCCACAGAGCACACGCGTGACCTCTATTCCATTCAAGTTGGGGAGAGCTGGCCCCTATTCTTGTGATCATTGGGGGCCCAAACGGTCAGACCTGAGCCAAGCAGACACTTATTCACCATCATGTGGCTATGGGATAAGCCGTCTTCATTGGACAACTCCTTGAACAGACTGGGTCACTGTGGTCAAGGCAATACTAATTATTTTAAACTTTTTTTATATATCCACATTGACTGCCGCATCTGAGGGGTTAAACTGCCTGGATGAGAGTTCTCTCCGATTCGGGTAATGACTGCAGGGTGGCAGCTGTATAATACTGCCATAAAGTACTGTTACAGCACTCACTTTTTGATACTAATAAATCTCCACTTTATTGCCATAAACAGGTACAGGCAGATGTGACGTATTTTGGATCAACAGCCTTTTTTAAACAAGCATGCCCCATTATACGTCATGGTACGTGTGTGTGTGTGTGTGTGTGTGTGTGTGTGTGTGTGTGTGTGTGTGTGTATATATATATATATATATATATATATATGAATATATGAGAGAGAGCAAAGAGGCACATTCAAGATGGAGTCCTAGTGTAAAGACAGTCCCCTATGGGATGTGTACCCCACTGATTGGTCCTATAACATGTGACTAACTAGACTCCAGCATAGATCACGTGCTTCAGGTCATGTTGTAAGCATAAGTAGTAACATGAAATCTACATAAACAATCACATAGGACCCTAATCTGGCTCCATAAGCATCTAGAGAGTAACACAACATAACATGCTAATGTAATATAATCACAAATCATGGTACGGGGAATAGAAATGTCTACAGAGCTTTGTAGCCATAGAGATGAACATGTACCTGGTTATGAACAGTAGGTGTTGATCCAGCACGTGTAAATCATTGCTGGGGAACAGTATATTAGTAAGTAAAGTAGTGTACTATGTCGCATTCTTCCTGACTAATCTAAGTGGTGTGATTCCTACACCAAAAATGAACACAGTAAAACAATGTCAGTATAAACTGCAGTGGTCGTTCTAATCGTAATGTAGACTAAAATACTGGCGCATGAAATTTGATGTACCCTATGCTGGCGTCTAGTCACATGTTGGTATAGAACCAATCAAGGAGGTATATGCCCCATAGGGGTGTGTTAGTACATTAGGACCACGACAGCACCCCTGAGATGACCCCGCCCTGCCAGACACAGGAAAAACATGCAAAGAGGTTAAAAACCCCTCCCCTCCCACCACCTTCAGTGTTTTTCCTGTCCATGTGCAGGACAAACGTGCAGAGAGGTCTTTTTAGATTAGAGGATCCACAGCAGGAGGTCTGGCATAGCTAACAGCTCACTGCCTTTCCTTACACGTACCTGCTATGTTGGCGATACTGGTTAAAAGTAAGCCCTCTGATCCATTGTCAACGGTGCGGGCTGTTAGGTAAGAAGCAACCTGGCAGTTTGTAATTTGGACGTGGGAACCGGGAGTTAATGTCCCTACCCGTGATGCGCTTCCGGCGTCCTGTGGAGCGTATCAGTGGATGGAACACGGGAGCGGAGTGCTTGCGTCACTTCCGGTGACCCACTTCCAGCATCCAGTGGAACACAGACGGTAGAACACATGCCATTCCTGTCGGCAGCAGACATCTCATTGGTGGAGGAGGGGCATTTGCCTGTATTCCTCCTCCACATACCAGCTGTTTCGGGCACAGGATTTAACACCAGCTTACAGGGAATATTTTTTTTCAGCTGAGAGCTGAAGTGGGGCGGTCTCTACCTGGCTCTCCAATTTTCCCTGAATGCTCAGCATGGAGGACGGTTCAGTAAAGCAGCCTCTGCCATCAGCTGGTATTGTAAGTCAATGAGATCTCCCTGGTTTGGGGATATTTTTTTCCATTTACTCCTATTGTGAGTTTTTTTTTCTCCTCTTTTCTCTTATTTAGGCCTCATGCACACGACCAGTGTGTTTTGCGGTCCGCAAACCGCGGATCCGCAAAACACAGATGGCGTCCGTGTGCATTCCGCAATTTTGCGGAACGGCACGGACAGCCTTTAATATAACTGTCTATTCTTGTCCGCAAAGCGTGGACAAGAATAGGACATGTTATATATTTTTTGCGGATCACGGAACGGAGCAACGAATGCGGACAGCACACGGAGTGCTGTCCGCATCTTTTGCGGCCCCATTGAAGTGAATGGGTCCGCATCTGAGCCGCCAAAACTGCGGCTCGGATGCGGACCAAAACAACGGCCGTGTGCATGAGGCCTTAGTCTGAGAAAGAGTCTATATGTGCATATATATGGAAAGAAGCAGGATTCATTATATAAGAAGCTGCTTTGTCCTGGGTGTATTCAAAAAGTGTTTCAGAATAAGACTCCAGTGTTTATTAATGACATCAAATTGTTGGTTAAAGATGAAATTCACTCAGCCATGTTTGGGTTATCTGCATTCTTTAGCACCTAAAAAGAGAAATAAGAAATCTAAGGAGCATGTACCTTCTGATTCTACTATTTCCTCTGAGTCTGACTTTTGGGAAGACAGAGAAGAGGCAGAACAGGAGGATGTTTGGTGGTGTACAAAAATCGGACAGTATTCCTAAAATTGATGCTGCAATTGCTAAGTTAATCAAAAATACTTCCATTCCATTTGAGGATTCCTCCCAGCTTAAGAATCAAATGGATAGGAAGGCAGAGAGTATAATTAAGACGACATGGGAATCGGCAGCTGCAATCCTGCGGTTTCCTCTACATGTGTAGCAAGATCCCTTTGTCTCTGGATGGATCAGTTAGAGTCCCATTTAAAAAATAAAACTCAGAGGGAACAGATCTTGTCCTCTTTTCCTCTTAAATCTGCAGCTGGGGTTGTAGCTGATGCTTTTGCTGAAACGGTACGCATGGCAGCTAGAATTTCTGGTTCTGACAATTCAGCTAGGAGCGCATTATGACTTAGGTCATGGAAAGGTGATATGGCATCTAAAAACAAAATCTGCTCTACCCCTTTTCATCGTCAATATGTTTTCGGGCCAGATCTAGATAAAATTCTAGAAAAGGCATGAGATAAAAATAGAGGTTTTCTGGAAGAGAAGGATCAAAAGGATAGGCCTAATAAGAGATTTAAATTTCAGCCGCAATATAGATCTGATAGAGATAAATCCGGCAGATAGAGTTTTTAAAAAAAAGGGGGTAATAGTAAGCCTTCTTTTTGTCTCCTCCCAACCATCCACATCCAAATGACGCCATCAGAGTTGGGGAAAGATTAAGAGAATTTGTGTCAGTGGATCCTCCAGACTTCAGAATCAGGCTACAAAATAGATTTTCTCTCTCCTCCCCCCTTAAGATTCATGTTAACAAATCTCCCCTTTACTATTCAAAACAAAAAGTTACAGGAGGGTGTTCAGAAACTTCTTCAAGCAGGAGCAATTCAGTCAGTTCCATTAAAGGAGTAATTTACAGGACATTATTGAACCCTTTATCTTGTACGGAAACCAAACTGGTCATTTCGGACAATCCTAAATCTAAAATACCTGTACAGATTTATTGTATACAAAAGGTTCAAAATGGACTCCTTAAAAACCGCAATTCCTCTGATAAGGAGAAATTCTGAGATGGTTACGATAGATGTGAAGGATGCGTACTTTCACATACCCATACATCAAAGTCATTGGAAGTACCTTTCTTTGCTATCAAGGTAAGACAGAAGATTTGTCAGTACCAATTTGTGTGCCTACCGTTCTGGATTTCTTCAGCACCAGGTCTATACACAAAAATTATGGCAGAGGTGTCTGCGTATCTGAGATTGTAAGGTGTTAAGCTGGTTCTGTATCTGGACGACCTGCTGATTATTCAATCTCATCCTGTTTCTCACTCCGACCATGTCCTTTTAGTGTTGAAAACTTTACAGGATTTGGGTTGGATAGTGAACTATGAAGAATCAAATCTACTTTCCTCTTCCAGGATAAAGTTCCTGGGGATGTTTCTGGACTCTCAATTACAAAAGACCTTTCTTCCTCCAGAAAAAATACTAAATCTGAACTCTCTTATAAGAACCAGATTTACCAAAAGGAAAGTAACCAACAGAGCGGCAATTAAACTATTGGGACATATTCCAGCTGTTCCGTTGGCCCAATCCCATACAAGACCACTCCAACATCTGATTTTAAGACAATGGAACAGATCCATACAACACCTGGACCACAGCATAGTATTATCACATGTAGTAAGGAAATCACTAAAATGGTGGTTAGTCAGGAAGCACCTTCAAAAGGGCATGGAATGGATTTTAGAACTTTACCAGACCATGACCACAGATGCCATTGCTTGCGGGCACATGTAGCACAGTTGTCTTTTCAGGGGGGTTGGAATCAAAGGATGTCCCTAGAATCCTCAAATCTGAGGGAACTAACAGTTCTAGAAGCTCTAAAGGCCGCAAAACAATATGTAAAAGATACCCACGTAAAGGTGTTCTCAGACAATATGACAGTATCTTTCATTCAACATCAAGGGGGAACCAGGAGTCATTTCTCTGCCAAACAGCAGACAAAATTTGTCATTGGGCGGAGAAAAATCTTTACAGGCAATAAGCTCAGAAAGCGTTCGATCTATTAGTTCACAAGTGGATTTGTTTGCATCCAGGCGAAACCGTAAAATAAAAAGCTTTTGCTCTCTAAATCCCAAAGAGAGTCCGCTAGCAGTGGTGGCTCTCTCAATAAAATGGTAACAGACTCTAGGGTTTGCTTTCCCTCCTATACCCTTGCTACCTTCGAAAGATACAGACAGAAAAATCCAGGATGATCCTGGTAGCCCCCTTTTGGCCAAAGAGGAGCTTGTTTTCCCTTCTAGCGGAGATGTGCCTGGGAGATTACCTGGAGTTACCTTTACTTCCAGATCTGCTCAGCCAAGGTCCGGTTTTTCACCCAGACGTAAAAAACCCTAAGATTGAGACGTAAAAAACCCTAAGATTGACAGCTTGGATGCTGAACGGGCAATCTTAAAAGGGAAAGGGCTTTCAGATAAGATTTATTTCTGAAAATGGTAAACATTGTGTCAGCCCAGATATTTTAGAATTTCATTAGAAAGGATTAGATTTAGGTCTAAGCCCTAGTACTATAAGAGTTCAGGTGGCCGCACTAAGTACATTTTTTGACGTTCATCAAAAGAACTCTTATTTCTAGATTCCCGAAAGCCGCATATAGAATTAAGCCCAAAATATTAAATTTGGTCCCTCCTTGGAACTTAAAGTGCTTCTGTCAGCCCACTAAACCGTTTTTTTTTTTTTTGTTTACTAATAATCCCTACACTGCGATTTATGCATACATAAGTTAAATAATCATTTCTGTTCAGTAGAATTTGCTAAAAAGCGATTTTTAAAATATGCAAATTACCTTGCTACCAGCAAGTAGGGCGGCTACTTGCTGGTAGCAGCCGCATCCTCCGACCCTAATGACGCCCCATCCGCATTGTTATCGACAGGGCCAGGGAACGGAATCGTTCTCTGCTGGCCCTGCCTGTTAGCATTCAAAATCTGGCGCCTGCGCTGCGGCCGTACGTATCTTCAATCTGCGCAGGCGCACTGAGAGGCGGCCGCTCTCTCCTCAATGCGCCTGCGCCGGGTGTAGATGTGACGTCATCGGCGCAGGCGCATTGAGGATGGAGCGGCCGAGCGAGTGGCCGTCTCTCAGTGCGCCTGCGCAGATTGAAGATAGGTACGGCCGCGGCGCAGGCGCCAGATTTTGAATGCTAACAGGCAGGGCCAGCAGAGAACGATTCCGTTCCCTGGCCCTGTCAACGATTCCGTTCCCTGGCCCTGTTATCATACAGTTTTGTCCCGCTTTTCTGCCATGTATATGCATGAAAAAATCGCCTTATAAAGTACTCTTCTCCAGCTCCAGAAGTCACGTTAGAAGTCAAGGGGGTAGCCCTTCCCTCACTCCAGGCTGTAACTCCCCTGCCCTAACCCCGCCTCTATGCAGTCTAATTGACACTCGGCTCAGTCGCCGGGACCGCGCTTGTACAGGCGGCGCATGCGCCGTCGGACTCGAGCGCGATCCTGTAACTGAATCGCGCATGCGCCGTCCCCGATACCTTCCTGTCTTCTCTTCCTCACGCGCGCGCGCCTCGATCTTCACGCTCCAGAGAAGACAGGCAGGACGGCGCATGCGCGATTCAGTTACAGGATCGCGCTTGAGTCAGACGGCGCATGCGCCGCCTGTACAAGCGCGGTCCCGGCGACTGAGCCGGGTGTCAATTAGACTGCATAGAGGCGGGGTTAGGGCAGGGGAGTTACAGGCGATTTTTTCATCCATATACATGCCAGAAAAGCGGGACAAGACTGTATGATAACACAATGAGGATGATCTATAAGGTACTTTTGATAGTTTATTAAGTCAAATGCAGGTGAAAGGTTCGCTTTAAATCTGTGGCACCTCCTTTTGAGCCCGTTGATCAGATATATATTCATCTCCTTACCTGGAAGTTTTTGGTGGCTATCGCCTCGGCCCGTAGGGTTAGTGAAATTCAAGTGTTATTTGCTGTCTTTCCATATTTTCAATCCTTTGATGATAGAATCATTTTTAGGGTCCATTCACACGTCCGTTTTTTCTTTCCTGATCTGTTCCGTTTTTTCTGGAACAGATCTGGACCAGATCTGGACCCATTCATTTTCAATGGGTCCTGGAAAAAAACGGACAGCACAATGTGTGCTGTCCGTTTCCGTTGTTCCGTTCCGCATGTCCGTTTAAATATAAAACATGTCCTATTCTTTTCCTGAAAAATCGGATCCTGGTACAATACAAAGTCAATGGATCCGCAAAAAACGGAAGACATACGGATGTCATTCCGTATGTCATCCGTTTTATACGGAATCCGTTCCTGGAAATTACATTTAAATTTTTTATTTTTTTTTTTTCTTCAAAAAATCCAAACAACTTTATTTGCTTATTGAAATTTATACATGTTTCCGTTTTTTGCGGATCCGCAAAAAACGGATGACATACGGAAACATTTTCAGGAACAACGGATCCACAAAAAACGGACAGAAAATCGGATTATAGAAAAATACTGACGTGTGAATGTAGCCTTAAACTGTATACTTCACAGTGAATGGGTAGCTTATTAGGTTTAAAACATAACATTTATTAATGTATAAAGATAAAATAATGGGCCCTTCTATACTAAACACTTCTTTATAATTACCACTAGTTACACTAGTCTCCTATAAAAAATGGGCGGAGATGGGAAAGGACCATGTATAGGGATAGCAACAATGTAAGAAACAGGGTGAAGGGTAGCCAAGTACCAAGGCAGAAAGACACAGCGCTGGGTCTAGACCCTAGGTAGCCCTGTCCCTATATATCCTCCCTCCTATCTACTTCAATATCCCTATTGTCACCCTCCCTAATTGTGGACTGCCCAGCTTTGCCCGATAGCCAGAATACGGTCCTATAGATGGTATCCCTAACAAAGAGGGCAAAGAAAGGAAAAAGCTGGCAATAAAGATGTGATGGACAAGATCAGGTGTATTCACAGCTGGCATAAGTCACCTGTAATGCCTGAACAAGTTCATACACACAAGGATGTATATTATCAGATGATCATAATGTCCCAAGAATGTAAATATTCAAGTGGTCATGGAGTCCCGACGCGTTTCCTCAGTAATACCTGATTCGTCAGGGGACAAAATTATATCCAAAAGGCCCCTAAACTGGGGTCACTTATCCAGCAAAATAGAGGGGTCACAGAGAGCACATTAATGTACCATACCTAATAAGCTAATACAGTCCCTCTTGTAATGGACAGTTGTGCAGCAGTTAAAATGCATAGGTAGGTTATAATGTGGGCTCCAGCCAGCCAAACGTTGTAGTAATAAAGGCCGAGTTGCCCTCTATTTCACATGGCCTGTGGTAGTTCCTGGTATTTAGTCTCTGATCGTATGGAGAAAAAGATAGTGTAGTCAGTGTTTGATATACACTATTATCCAGGTATGAGTGCCAAAACCTGGGAAATAAACCAGGAATAACCAGAGGTCACCAGTCTCAACTGCACAAGAATGTACTTGTCAGTGAGGCTTCAATCCAAGCATAGTAAACCAATGGTGGTCAGATCATAAATGCATCACATTAGTTAGAAGTATCTATTTAGTACACCTCCCAACCAATTATAAATGCATCACATCAGTTGATAGTATCTATTTGGTATACATTGTAACCGATCTCCCACTAGTAATGTCACTAGCAGACGTTAGAGACCAGTGCAATGCTCTTTGCTTATCAAATGCTATAACAATCTGATGAAAGCATGTAAGCATAAACGGCTTATCTGTCCAGTTGTCGATGGTAACTGTTCCCAGATAGGAATGGGTGGAGGGTGCTCCCTGGCGTCCCGCGTGTAGCAGTGGCAATGAAGCCATGTTCGCAGGTCATTTAAAAAGCCGAGAAGCCCCGCCCCCATCCAACGCCCCCTCATTGTCATGCAGCGTCATAGTCACGAGGTACATCAGCTGTTCCGCCTATAATCACGTGACCCTATTCCTTCCTATGACGCTTAGCGTGGAGGCGGGTTCCTGCTGCCAGGTAACCAAGACGGAGCTCAGCCTTTATAGTGAAATCGAGGTCCATACATTTAAGGTGACCAAGCAAAACGCCGCCTTCACTTGTTAAGTTTTATACGGCCTACACTCTCCACTACGCATGCATGAGGTGGGTGTTTTAGTGAGGTGCAGAGATGAAGTCGGAGGGCAAGTAAGCTCAACCTCTGCTCCCACAGAAGTCGATTTCGGGAAAGGGGATACCCAGATGCGGTCCTAAAAAGCGCCTTTAAAAAGAGCATGTGGGAGCAAGAGAGATGACCTTCTTTATCCTAAACCTAAAAAAACGGAGACTGGCTTGATACGCCTTATAGGCACATTTGATGACTCCTCGGAAGAGGTTAAACAGATACTAAGGAAACATTGGGAGGTCCTCCTCATTGATCCAGACATTAAAAAGGTTATCCCCGAAACCGCACAGGTCACTTACCGTAGGGGCCTCAGTCTTAGGGATCGCCTGGTACACAGCCACTACAGTGATACACGTGATTCAAAAGAGACATGGCTCCAACGTCCAATCGGTTGTTTTTGCTGTAGTGGCTGTGTGGCGTGTGGACATATTTTAAAGGGACGGTCGTTTTATGCCAATGTCACCGGCAAGTGTCAGCAAATTAGACATTTTATAAATTGTCGCACCAGGGGAGTGATCTACAGGGCCAACTTTAAATGTGGTCTTGAGTACATTGGGAAAACTACCCGTGAGTTGCGACGACGGATAAGTGAACATTTGGGTGACATTAGGAATGATAGAGATACACCTATTGCCAAACATATCAACATGATACATGGTGGTGACGCATCGGAGTTGAGATTTATGGGTATTGAAGTAGTCGCGAGACCAAAAAGGGGAGGGGATTGGGACCGGAGGATATTGCAGAGAGAGACTTGGTGGATATTTCACCTTCAAACTGTGGCCCCTATGGGTCTAAACGAGCAACTGTCATTTGGTTGCAATATTGAACCTTAGCACATCACTCTGCATTTCAGCAATATGGTCCGGTCCCTCCCTCTGCCACCCTTGGAACGTGTTAAATGTTGGTAGAACTGTAATAATAAATGATTTTGTTGGAGTGGTATACCGAGTTATATTATTATATCATTTGTTGGGATACGAATAGAAGATGAACTTTGAAATATGGTTGCGCTGAAGCGATTAATTGGCAACGACAGTTATCTGAGGAATCACCTTAAAAACTCTGATATTCCATTAGGTGATCTGCAGACCAGGCAGACCAATGGAAAATACTTCAGATCTTAGTGGGAGCAGAGGTTGAGCTTACTTGCCCTCCGACTTCATCTCTGCACCTCACTAAAACACCCACCTCATGTGCATGCGTAGTGGAGAGTGTAGGCCGTCTAAAACTTAACAAGTGAAGGCAGCGTTTTGCTTGGTCACCTTAAAATGTATGGACCTCGATTTCACTATGAAGGCTGAGCTCCGTCTTGGTTACCTGGCAGCAGGAACCCGCCTCCACGCTAAGCGTCATAGGAAGGAATAGGGTCACGTGATTATAGGCGGAACAGCTGATGTACCTCGTGACTATGACGCTGCATGACAATGAGGGGGCGTTGGATGGGGGCGGGGCTTCTCGGCTTTTTAAATGACCCGCGAACAAGGCTTCATTGCCACTGCTACACGCGGGACGCCAGGGAGCACCCTCCACCCATTCCTATCTGGGAACAGTTACCATCGACAACTGGACAGATAAGCCGTTTATGCTTACATGCTTTCATCAGATTGTTATAGCATTTGATAAGCAAAGAGCATTGCACTGGTCTCTAACGTCTGCTAGTGACATTACTAGTGGGAGATCGGTTACAATGTATACCAAATGGATACTATCAACTGATGTGATGCATTTATAATTGGTTGGGAGGTGTACTAAATAGATACTTCTAACTAATGTGATGCATTTATGATCTGACCACCATTGGTTTACTATGCTTGGATTGAAGCCTCACTGACAAGTACATTCTTGTGCAGTTGAGACTGGTGACCTCTGGTTATTCCTGGTTTATTTCCCAGGTTTTGGCACTCATACCTGGATAATAGTGTATATCAAACACTGACTACACTATCTTTTTCTCCATACGATCAGAGACTAAATACCAGGAACTACCACAGGCCATGTGAAATAGAGGACAACTCGGCCTTTATTACTACAACGTTTGGCTGGCTGGAGCCCACATTATAACCTACCTATGCATTTTAACTGCTGCACAGCTGTCCATTACAAGAGGGACTGTATTAGCTTATTAGGTATGGTACATTAATGTGCTCTCTGTGACCCCTCTATTTTGCTGGATAAGTGACCCCAGTTTAGGGGCCTTTTGGATATAATTTTGTCCCCTGACGAATCAGGTATTACTGAGGAAACGCGTCGGGACTCCATGACCACTTGAATATTTACATTCTTGGGACATTATGATCATCTGATAATATACATCCTTGTGTGTATGAACTTGTTCAGGCATTACAGGTGACTTATGCCAGCTGTGAATACACCTGATCTTGTCCATCACATCTTTATTGCCAGCTTTTTCCTTTCTTTGCCCTCTTTGTTAGGGATACCATCTATAGGACCGTATTCTGGCTATCGGGCAAAGCTGGGCAGTCCACAATTAGGGAGGGTGACAATAGGGATATTGAAGTAGATAGGAGGGAGGATATATAGGGACAGGGCTACCTAGGGTCTAGACCCAGCGCTGTGTCTTTCTGCCTTGGTATTTGGCTACCCTTCACCCTGTTTCTTACATTGTTGCTATCCCTATACATGGTCCTTTCCCATCTCCGCCCATTTTTTATAGGAGACTAGTGTAACTAGTGGTAATTATAAAGAAGTGTTTAGTATAGAAGGGCCCATTATTTTATCTTTATACATTAATAAATGTTATGTTTTAAACCTAATAAGCTACCCATTCACTGTGAAGTATATTCTTGATTTAAGGGTTTAGCCCATTACCTAGTTATTATAGTCTGACCGACTACAATTGGTTGTGTTGTAATAATTCATTTTTAAACTGTAACCTTCTTTCCTACCCAAGGTGTCCTCTTCCTTCCATAGGTCTCAGGACATAATTATCCCCTCTGTTTGTGAAAATTCAGGAAGAAAGAGTTACACAATTTAGATGTTCGGAGGGCCGTACTTAATTACCTTCAGGTGATGGAACCATGAAAGATATATATTTTTTTGCAGTTAGCTGCTCTCTTCCCTTTATTTAGGCCAGCAAAGACTTCCATATCTAGATGGATTAAACAAGCTATTTCCAGATGTTACATCTCTATGCAGAAGAAGGTTCCGTCCAAGTTTAGGGCCCACTCCACAAGATCTTTGTCAGTCTCTTGGGCAGAGAGGGCATCAGCATCTATATGTCACGACCATGGTCATGGTCGTGACTCCCCCGCAAGCAGTTGCCTGCGGTTTGGTCTGTTGTCAACCACATGGTGAGGACTGCTGGTATTTTACCTCACATGTGGTTGCCGCTGGCAACATGACTGTATTCACAGTATAGCAGCCTGAGCTGTTGCTAGGCAGCTTGCTGTGAAGGGCATGCGGTAGCACCTGGCAACCTCCCCTTGTATGTGTGCACTTTCCTTGTTTGTTGTGCACAAGGTTGTTGTATGTGTGTACTGTGAGACTTTCCTTCACTTGCGGTTGTCCGTGACAACGTGTGGTTTAGTGTACATGTGGTGGCAGTGTCTCTGCCTTCTGGCTGTTCCCCAGGACATGGTTGCCACGCATGTCGTTGCCGGCGGTAACAGCTGCAGTGTGATACTTGTGTGTGTATTCCCCTTTAAGTGGTTTCACTTCCCTGGTTGGTGTTGGAAGGGTTAATTCCCTATCCAGTGTGTGTCTGTGTGGGTGTGGCCACTTTGGGCTATTTATCCTCTGTGGAGACCTGTAGCTGAGGGGTACTCCAGCCTTGTAGTAAGCTGGAGGCATCCTCTGGGTCTCTAATACCATCTGCCAGTGAGGGCCACCCTTGTGGTCATAAACCTATGTATGATGTTATTTTATGTTTATGTGGTGTCTGTTATTAATGCAGCTTTAGATCTGGGTTCCTGTGTGTTTATGTGTGTGTGCTGTGTCCTTTTATGTTTGGGTGTGGACATCAGCTTGTGAGCACAGGATCCAGTCAGTGTTTCTGTGGCAGGTAGGTGTGGAAGTGCTTTTCACTCTCCTGCCATATCCATAGGCTGTTTATGTTTCTCGTCCCATGCAACTTGGCAAGTTTAGACTCCTGTTCGTCCGTATCTAGAAGGAACAGGTTGTCTTATCCAGCTCCTAGCTCAGGGATCTGTCCAGGGCTAGTAGGGAAGCGAGGTTCCTGAGTATGAGCCCTCCTACCATCAAGGTCGGCTCATACAGCTAAGAGTCAGGGTCAGATTAGGGATGCGCTAGGAGGTGACCTGCTCCCTAATTCTGTTGTCCTGGTCAAGCAGCTTCCACTTAAGATAACATCACACGGATTAGAGTTACCCCCACTCTAATCCGTGACACTATAGAACAGATCTGTAAGGCAGCCACTTGGAAGAGAGTGCACACTTTCACAAAGCATTATAAGGTTGATGTTTCAGACACTATGGATTTGGCCTTTGGACACAAGGTCCTGTCCTCAGTGGTCCCCCCCTAAAAACAAGTCCTTTGGTAATTCTCAGGGGTGCCGTCGTGGAGACGGCTGGGGAAAAGTGTTATTACACTTACCAGTAATATGTTTCCGGAAGTCTCCACGACGGCACCCAGGAATTTCCCTCCCTAAAAAAGGGTGTGGTATAAAGGTTGCTATTTCTAGATAAATTTTTGGTATGGTTCTCCTAGTGGTTCTTGGAAAGTCACTGAAGGTGGTGGGAGGGGTTTTAAACCTCTTTGCATTCTTTTCCTGTCCCTGGCAGGGAGGGGTCATCCCAGGGGTGCCGTCGTGGAGTCTTCTGGAAACCTATTTCCGGTAAGTGTAATAACACTTTTTTGCTATATATATATATATATATATATATATATGTACAATGTTGTATGTGACATACATGTTTGAAAAACACTGTTTGACCGAAACGCATCACACATCTGCCAGTATTCTGCTTATGGCAATAAAGTGAAGATTGTCTTGCATCCAAAGAAAGTGCTGATCCTCTTCTACTTGGATGCATGGGCCTGGAACCCAGGATATGAGGACCACCTCCTTCTAGAGTACTGACTAGCTATCGCTACAAACTGCTACAGCACTGAACATGTCAGATTGAGAAGGGGTTAAAAGGGGGAGGAGGTTACAAAAACTTGGCAGAAACAGTGCCACTTATGTCCCCAGACTGTGTCTGGTAATGCATCTTGGCTAGCATCAGGTGAATGAGCCTCAGCTAAAACACCATACACAGCCCCAGGACAAGAGTGGAAGTGTTTTTTGGAAGAAACCAGCCATAGTTTTCTAAAGTGATAAAGGCCCCTACACGTATGTCCAGCTATCCGGCTCAGTTCCCTTCTGGTGTGAAGCAGGAAATGCCGGAGGGGAACTGTGCCAGAACTGATCACATTGTTTTCTATGGGATCGTGCACATCAGTTGAGATGTGCACAATCCCATAGAAATCGCATGCAGCATATGTGGGGCTGGCCTAAACTGTCAAAAGCTGGCCTGTGCATATTTCCAAACTTTTCCAAGTTCTCTGCCTACCATGTTAGAAATGGGTTTCTTAGGTGGACACTTAGTGTATGATAGATAATACCATAGCTGCCAATATAGGTCCTGTCACCCATGACCATCCCAAAACACCCAGACTGTAAATTTCCCCAAACTCCCTTTGCATCAGTCCTGGCATCACGTAACACACACTTCACATATGGACAGTACCTGCAGTGGCTGAGTTTCGGGGCTAGTTTTGGCAAGTGCCAACATTTCCTTTATCTGATAAAAGGCATAAGCAAGGTTGACCCAAGGAGATGAGCTTATCCCCCAGGCTGGTCTGTTGACATCCTCTTGTTCCTCCTGGTGCCTTGTCTTTTTTGCGGGAAGTTTGACGTGAACACTCGGCATAATGTTCTCAGCGTGCTGTGGTACAAGGTTGATAGTTGCTATGGGAACTGGGCTGGAGGGAACAGGAATCCTTTCCGCCAGCATAGATGAATCTGCAGTAAAATCATGGTGTTAGGGACATTAAGGAACACATCTGGAATATCAGAAGGAAACCACATTAAACCAATCACATTCATTCTGGTTGGCAGCAAAAGACAGAAATAGCCAGGAACTGGGTGGATCACTAACGCAGAGATAACAGTGGTGGTGCCTACTTCACTGGGCAATGAGCTACTTTCTATTAGCACTGTAACTCTGACTGAACATACATTTCTGACACTAGAAGAGGGAATTAAAAGAATTCTGTCAGCAGGTTTGACCCCTGAAAATGGCTTACTGCCTTAAATAGGTAGGGTGGAAAACTGATAAATGGATATTCTAGTAACCTCAAGTTATAACCTACCAATCCCAAAAACTGGGTCCCTCCCCATCCTGATGCGGCATGTCGAGAATGTGTCCTGTCACTCCATTCCTTCTCCATGTTACTGCCAGAAATGACCAAGAGCAGGCGGAGGAGATGAGGAGCATTCAGTGCAGAGAGCCCAGGACACGCAGGGACGTGATGTGGTGAAAGGAAACCCCTTTTCCTTGGTCATACAGCTAGTGTGACCATTCACCTAGTAATGTCCAAACTGCTCTACACCTCACCAATTGACCACTGTAAGCCATTTTCAGTGGTGTCCCATTGAGTTTTAGACACCCCATTACCATCTAAATTTTTGATGCATTGCTCATATAGGACCATGCATTCTCACTGCAACATGGCTCCATTCAAGTAAATAAAGCTACACAGCTGTTTCATGCACAAGAGGTGGCTACGAGCACCACTGTACAGGGGCACAAAGTGATCATATACCAATAACATATCATAGTCATGTGCCATCACATGTAACAGTCGGAAACCAGACACTCTCTAATCCAGTCTCAACAAATCTGCATTCTTCTGGCTTTCCTAGGGTGGAATTTGCAAAAGCTTTAGCCATCAGTTTTTACAGAGTAAAGGCTCATGCACCCAAACTTATTTTTTTTGTCCGCTCAGCTCGCATTTTTTGCAGCTCAGATGTGCTAGGGCTGCACGATATGGGAATTTTGTGCGAGTGCGATTAGGGCCCTAAAAATTGCGATAACGATATGCGATGCAATATTTTAAGGAAATTGTGCTAGAGGTCTATTTGCTTGGATTTTCAAGGCAAAAGCACACACAAATTACTGATAATGCTGAAATGTAGTTATGCTCAACTCAAGAACTGAAATAAAACATCTTTTACTAAATTAAATAACATATTTGCATTACTGCAAAAGTATAAAATACAAAACTTGCCATTTTCTTAATAGCACTGCACAGAAGAGATAAGTAAAATAGAATAGATATAAGAACATGTGTCCATTAAAATAAGATTTTCCGAACACTGAACAAACAGGAACTTTTTAAAGAACACCATAGTCAGCAGCAGCAATATAAGGTAATATACCGTATTTTTCGCCCATAAGACGCACCTAGGTTTTTGAGGAGGAAAATAAGAAAAAACATTTTTTTTAACCAAAAGGTGTGCTTTTGGTGGGTTTTGAACTTATGGTGGTCTGTGGATGACACTGTTGAGGTGGGGGGGGGGGATCTGTAGATGGCACTGTTATGGGGGCATCTGTGGATGACACTGCTATGGGGGGGGAATCAGTGGATGACACTGCTATGGGAGGGATCTGTGGATGACACTGTTATGGGGGGGGGGGGGATCTGTGGATGACACATATATAGCATCTTATGCTATGTGCCATCCACAGATCCCCCCCCCCCCCATAACAGTGTCCCTGCAGTGTGAATGACCCCCAATACAGGGGCTGGGGGCCGGCATCTTGATTAGGAATGACAGCGGGGACCGGTGCAGTCCCTGTATTCTAATGCACCAGCCCCGCTCACTGTTGTATAATCTTATCTAACCTGTAGGCATTGTTAAAATATACAGTCAGGTCCATAAATATTGGGACTTTGACACAATTGTAACATTTTTGGCTCTATACACCACCACAATGGATTTGAAATAAAACAAACAAGATGTGCTTTAACTGCAGACTGTCAGCTTTAATTTGAGGGTATTTACATCCAAATCAGGTGAACGGTGTAGGAATTACAACAGTTTGCATATGTGCCTCCCACTTGTTAAGGCACCAAAAGTAATGGGAGAATTGGCTTCTCAGCTGTTCCATGGCCAGGTGTGTGTTATTCCCTCATTATCCCAATTACAATGAGCAGATAAAAGGTCCAGAGTTCATTTCACGTGTGCTATTTGCAATCTGTTGCAGTCAACTCTCAAGATGAGATCCAAAGAGCTGTCACTATCAGTAAAGCAAGCCATCATTAGGCTGAAAAAACACAACAAACCCATCAGAGAGATAGCAAAAACATTAGGCGTGGCCAAAACAACTGTTTGGAACATTCTTAAAAAGAAGGAATACATCGGTGAGCTCAGCAACACCAAAAGACCCAGAAGACCACGGAAAACAACTGTGGTGGATGACCAAAGAATTCTTTCCCTGGTGAAGAAAACACCCTTCACAACAGTTGGCCAGATCAAGAACACTCTCCAGGAGGTAGCTGTATGTGTGTCAAAGTCAACAATCAAGAGAAGACTTCAACCAGAGTGAATACAGAGGGTTCACCACAAGATGTAAACTATTGGTGAGCCTCAAAAACAGGAAGGCCAGATTAGAGTTTGCCAAACGACATCTAAAAAAAGCCTTCACAGTTCTGGAACATCATCCTATGGACAGATGAGACCAAGATCAACTTGTACCAGAGTGATGGGAAGAGAAGAGTATGGAGAAGGAAAGAAACTGCTCATGATCCTAAGCATACCACCTCATCAGTGAAGCATGGTGGTGGTAGTGTGATGGCGTGGGCATGTATGGCTGCCAATAGAACTGGTTCTCTTGTATTTATTGATGATGTGACTGCTGACAAAAGCAGCAGGATGAATTCTGAAGTGTTTCGGGCAATAATATCTGCTCATATTCAGCCAAATGCTTCAGAACTCATTGGATGGCGCTTCACAATGCCGATGGACAATGACCCGAAGCATACTGCAAAAGCAACCAAAGAGTTTTTTAAGGGAAAGAAGTGGAATGTTATGCAATGGCCAAGTCAATCACCTGACCTGAATCCGATTGAGCATGCATTTCACTTGCTGAAGACAAAACTGAAGGGAAAATTCCCCAAGAACAAGCAGGAACTGAAGACCTGGCCTGGCAGAGCATCACCAGGGATGAAACCCAGCGTCTGGTGATGTCTATGCATTCCAGACTTCAGGCTGTAATTGACTGCAAAGGATTTGCAACCAAGTATTAAAAAGTGAAAGTTTGATTTATGATTATAATTCTGTCCCATTACTTTTGGTCCCTTAACAAGTGGGAGGCACATATGCAAACTGTTGTAATTCCTACACCGTTCACCTGATTTGGATGTAAATACCCTCAAATTAAAGCTGACAGTCTGCAGTTAAAGCACATATTGTTCGTTTCATTTCAAATCCATTGTGGTGGTGTATAGAGCCAAAAATGTTAGAATTGTGTCGATGTCCCAATATTTATTGGCCTGACTGTAATAATCATGTGTAATCCAGCTGTATTACTTACAACTAAGTTCCGTAGCAGAAAGGAGGGAGGAGGCAGGCCGGGAGGACAGGCGGGCGACGCGTCACTTACTACGTCACGCGCCGGCGCCGCCTGCTTAATTTGTAAAGTGGGCGGTGCAGGTGCATGACGTAGTGAGTGACACGCCTCCCGCCCGCCCTGCCTCCTCCCTCCTCTCTGCTACGGAACTTAGTAGCCGGTGCATTAGAATACAGGGACTGCACCGGTCCCAGCTGTCATTCCTAATCCAGATGCCAACCCCCAGCCCCCCCTCCCTCTGTTGATACACCCGCCGACCGCACTGTGCGGCATCGCGGCGGCCGTGTATCATTGTAGGTAATAGCAGCATTTTTGTTTCGGCCAAATCGCCATATCTCAATAGTCGATTATCGCGATACGATTGCTTTGGCGATATATATCGTGCAGGCCTAATGTGGACCTATTCACTTCAATGGGACTGCAAAAAACATGGACAGCACACTGTGTGCTGTCGGCATCCGTATGTCTATTCTGTTACAAAAATATAGAACATGTCCTATTCTTGCCTACATTACGGACAAGGTTAGAACTGTTCTATTATATGCCCTGACTTTCCGTTCTGCAAAATGTGGATTGCACACGGCTGGTATTTGTGTTTCGCGGATTCGCAATTTGCAGACCACAAAAATGGTTACAGTCGTGTGCATGCTTCTGGGTCTGTGCGGCTGTGCTGTAAAAGATAGGACATGCCCAATCTTTGACTGCAACATGCGGATTGTGGACCCATTGAAGTTAGTGGGTCTGCACTGCGATGCGGAATGCAAACAGTCCATGTCCGCTGTCCGTAAAACGGACACGGCTGTGTGAATGCTGCGTACTGCACAGCTGATCGTTATTAACACTTAAAATTAGTTAATACAGAAATACCGGGAAGGAACAGTTTGTAGCATACCTTCTTCTTTCTGAGGAACTGCTACCCACTGAATCAGTGCAAAGAGAAGGAGAATGACCAAAGAAGCCATACCGATCCCCCTGAATGTTTCTGCAGCACCTGGAATGGCAAAAACACACATGGCAGATAGATCTAGAAATATCAACACCAAAACCTGTTACCATGAAAAGGCAGCATGTAATGGAGACCAAGAGGGATCCAGCGTGAGTTATAAAAGCATAACCCTTTACTATATAACATCTGTTATTAATACATTGTCTGCATGTAAACTGCTTACGCGTTATGACCGACTGTAGCTCATTCCATATAAAGGTGCATAATGACTGGTTCAGCTGTGCGATTATTAGCATGTGTGTCAAACTACTACCAAAGCTGGACAACAAGGATTTAAAGGAGTATTTCAGTTATGGAATGTCAAGTCGACTACCTGCGACGCTCCAGTAGAAATGAATGGAGTAGCATGGCGCTTTTCCAACCAGCCACTCACTCCATTTCAGGGGGCTCCACAGGGTGCGCAGCCCCTGTTCTTGTGATTGGTAGTGGTTCCCAGCATGAGGACCCCCCACTGATCTGATAGTTATCCCAAGGACTTTCTATAGCCAGAATACCCCTTTAAATGCACCCACAGAAGGAGCTGAGCACAATTAAGTATAGCCAACAATGTACATACAAAAACAGCCAATATATAGCATTTAAATATCTCTGATCCACGAAGTTATAAATATACAGTACAGACCAAAAGTTTGGACACACCTTCTCATTTAAAGAGTTTTCTTTATTTTCATGACTATGAAGGCATCAAAACTATGAATTAACACATGTGGAATTATATACATAACAAACAAGTGTGAAACAGCTGAAAATATGTCATATTCTAGGTTCTTCAAAGTAGCCACCTTTTGCTTTGATTACTGCTTTGCACACTCTTGGCATTCTCTTGATGAGCTTCAAGAGGTAGTCCCCTGAAATGGTCTTCCAACAGTCTTGAAGGAGTTCCCAGAGATGCTTAGCACTTGGCCCTTTTGCCTTCACTCTGTGGTCCAGCTCACCCCAAACCATCTTGATTGGGTTCAGGTCCGGTGACTGTGGAAACCAGGTCATCTGGCGCAGCACCCCATCACTCTCCTTCATGGTCAAATAGCCCTTACTTTCAAAGTTTTCCCAATTTTTCGGCTGACTGACCTTCACTTCTTAAAGTAATGATGGCCAGTCGTTTTTTTTTTACTTAGCTGCTTTTTTCTTGCCATAATACAAATTCTAACAGTCTATTCAGTAGGACTATCAGCTGTGTATCCACCTGACTTCTCCTCAACGCAACTGATGGTCCCAACCCCATTTATAAGGCAAGAAATCCCACTTATTAAACCTGACAGGGCACACCTGTGAAGTGAAGACCATTTCAGGGGACTACCTCTTGATGCTCATCTAGAACCTAGAATATGACATATTTTCAGTTGTTTCACACTTGTTTGCTATGTATATAATTCCACATGTGTTAATTCATAGTTTTGATGCCTTCAGTATGAATCTACAATTTTCATAGTCATGAAAATAAAGAAAACTCTTTGAATGAGAAGGTGTGTCCAAACTTTTGGTCTGTACTGTACATAAATTAATAATGAAACATAAGATCATTCAAACATGTATATTAAGAGTCAGGATCCAGAAAGATTCTCGGTCTAGCAGATGTTGTTTGATGTCCCCACCCCTAGATGGAATTCTCACCCATATGATTCCACTGACTTAATAGGATGGAAGAATCTCCTCCAGCTACAAAAAACCTACCCTGTTCCCCTTTTAAAATAAACCACACCAACACTTACTTGCTTGGTATAATGACCATAGTGGCCAACTTTATTATTCCACGCATAACAAAACCACATCGTACACCATATAACATTAATAATAATAATAATAACAATAATAACAATAACCATAATAACATCCGACATTTTACACACATAACAAGGATCCTGGAGGGCAACCCAAACGAGCCGTATCCTCCTTCACCGCCTCACTTCAAGACTTACCCCTGGCCGCACTCACCGACCCAAGGGCACCAACTCCTTGAAGTATACTAGTATCCCCCCTGTAGGCCTTGTAGCCCAAACAGGGGACCCATCCTCGTCATTAACAAACCATCTGAGATGCAGGCTCCAACATGTCCTGCACCTCTTAACCATTGAATTGCTCCCCAGGATCCTATTTCCATCAGCCCTACTACTATCACCAATCTCAAATTAAAATCAATAAAAAAGGGGTGGGAGGGAGGGAAATTCCACGTTGGAAGGCTGCAACTGACCCAAAGCTCCGCCTCCCAGTCTTATATTTTCCCGCCTCAAAACCAACTCCTCCCCACCCAACTCAACCAACCCCTAAACATACCCCCGTCCATTTTAACCCTCTCCTAGCCTCCGGTCTTCCCCCTAAGTCAGCTCGCCCTGCGCTAAGGCTGCGCCCCCGCTCCGTTGCTTTTATGACTTAATAGGATGGAAGAATCTCCTCCAGCTACAAAAAACCTACCCTGTTCCCCTTTTAAAATAAACCACACCAACACTTACTTGCTTGGTATAATGACCATAGTGGCCAACTTTATTATTCCACGCATAACAAAACCACATCGTACACCATATAACATTAATAATAATAATAATAACAATAATAACAATAACCATAATAACATCCGACATTTTACACACATAACAAGGATCCTGGAGGGCAACCCAAACGAGCCGTATCCTCCTTCACCGCCTCACTTCAAGACTTACCCCTGGCCGCACTCACCGACCCAAGGGCACCAACTCCTTGAAGTATACTAGTATCCCCCCTGTAGGCCTTGTAGCCCAAACAGGGGACCCATCCTCGTCATTAACAAACCATCTGAGATGCAGGCTCCAACATGTCCTGCACCTCTTAACCATTGAATTGCTCCCCAGGATCCTATTTCCATCAGCCACCGACAACCACCGGTGAAACCTCACCTGTGGGCGTCCCGCCACACCCTAATAGCCGTCTCCAAACCCTCCTGGATTCCCAAAGCCCACATATCTATGCCCACATCATTCAGATGTACACCATCATCTCTTAAGAATTGAGGCGACGCCGCCTCCAATTCCCGATGACGAACAACAATCCCACCTTGCCTGCGCACAAACCGCCCCACTTCCTTATTCAATTTCGCCCGGGCTTTGTTAATCCGCTCCACCGACCTAGCAAACCGCCAGCAACGCCGCGCCACCACCTCTGACCACACCAGCAACAGATCCGGAAACTCCGACAATAAGCGTAGCACATCCAATTTGATATCCCGAATAACATCCCGGGAACGCCGCACCCCCAAATCGTTGCCTCCAACATGAAGCACCAATATATCAGGTGGCCGATCTAAAGTGGCATTCGTGTGAATTTCAGGCAGAACCCGCCCCCAAAGTAGCCCCCTCAAACCAATCCAACGAACTAGCAATTCCTCCACCGGGAAACCCAACTGGCGTCCATTCCTTCTAACATCGGCGCGTAAGGCCCCCCAGTAGACGTAGGAATGCCCGAAGATCCATGCGAGACACGGCGCCGCCCCTAAAACAAAATAACATAGTTGTGACAACAGATCCAACACACTGAATCCCGTAAACAACGCCACCCACCCCACAATCACAACAAATGAGGCCGAATATAAGAGTGAAAACAATCCGACTCCCAACGCCCAATCCTTTTAATCACTTCTTCACCGAGCCCCCACTTGGCCGCCTCCGTCGCAGCCCCTATCCTAAAAGAATGAGACGCATATTCATTAACAGGGAGCCCAGCTGCGCCCAGACATTTTTTAAATACTGCAACAAATTGAAAACGCGACAACCGCGAACCGTCCCGGTGAATCAACAAAGAACCCATACCATCAGGCCGCACCTCCAAATACTCAGTCACACAACGCACCGGACAAAGCGCAGACCCCACCAAAGGCCTGAGCCACAAAACTGCACCCTTACCTAACTGATCTGTTTTTGACCTGCGTATCACACACCGTAAACCGCCCTCTCCTAACCAAACATCCTCCCTCAACAAACCACCATCACCAGACCGACTGGCAGAAACCAATTCTGAAATCCGAAAGGCTCCGAAAAAGGCCAACGAAAACGCCGCCCTAAACAAAAGCCCTTCAAATTCAGACACACAAACCACACCTGCTTTCTCCCACAAGACTTGTAACACATCAAAAGAAACCGGCCGTCTACCGTCCTTACGAATCGTGCCCCGCCTATAACCTTTCAGCGCCTGCCGAACCATAAAACACCGAGACACATCCGTAAGTCCCCGCACCCGCAACCAGAAGGCAACAGCCGCCACCCTCTTAGACGCCACAGAAAAAGACAAACCTTCAGCATAACATGAACCTACCCAAAAAACCAACAAAGTCTGAAGCTCCGCAACCGAACTATACCCCCCAACCCGCTCTATCAACTGTTCCCACAACAACCACACTGACGAATATGCCGACCACGTACCTCTACTGAGTGACTGACCAATCAAGCCCGCTGACACCCCAAGGCCACGCTCCAGAGCCACTGGGGACAGGACAAGCCCTGAACTTCGGCGCCTGGCGCCAGACTGCGGAAACGATCCCACTGAAAACGAGAAAGGGAATCTGCGAGTGAGTTATCTACACCTGGAACATGTACCGCGACAAAACATGCATTCAAGCGCAGCCCCCGCAACACCAAATGCCTGAGTAAATTTAACACCGGCGGAGAATTAGCCGTCTGGCTATTAATCGCCTGCACTACCCCCATGTTGTCACAATAAAACCGAACTCGCCGATTCCTGAGCCAATCCCCCCACAACTCAGTAGCCAAAACTATGGGAAAAAGCTCCAACAGAACCAAGTTGCTAAGGAAACCAGCCCGCTCCCACTCCACAGGCCACGCACCCGCACTCCATTGTCCCTGGCAAAAAACCCCATATCCACACGAACCCGCGGCATCAGAAAACAACTCCAAATCCACACTACTAATCGCTTCCTCCATCCACATTGACCGCCCATTATATTCCCCCAGAAAATTCTCCCACACCACCAAATCCTCCTTTACCGCAACCGGCAATCGCAAATAATGAAAAGGGGCGACCACCCCAGCCGTAGCTAACGCTAAACGCCGACAAAAAACCCTACCCATTGGCAAAATACGACACGCAAAATTCAATTTTCCCAATACAGACTGAACCCGCTTAAGCTGAACCTTCTTAGCTTTCCTCAGAAAAACAACCTCCTCCAACAAATCAGACACCTTATTGTCCGGTAACCGACATTCCATGGCCATGCTGTCGATTTCTATCCCCAAAAACGTAATGACCGTGGACGGCCCTTCCGTTTTTTCCCCGGCTAAAGGAATACCAAACCTCCCTGCAACTCGCTCCATCGTGCGCAACAACACCGGACACACCCTGGATCCAGCCGGACCTAAGAACAAGAAATCATCTAAATAATGTAGCACCGAGTTCCATCCAGACTCCTGCTTCACCACCCACTCCAGAAAAGAACTAAACGATTCAAACAGTGAACAAGAAATCGCGCAGCCCATAGGCAAACAACAATCCACATAATAACAACCATCCCATTGAAATCCCAGCAAATGCAAACTATCCGGGTGAATGGGCAACAACCGAAAAGCAGCCTCAATGTCCGTCTTAGCAAGCAAGGCGCCCTGCCCAAAACGCCTAACCCATCGCACCGCCGCATCAAAGGACGTATAAGACACAGAGCACAACTCATCCGCTATTCCATCATTCACAGACCCCCCTTGCGGATAAGACAAATGATGAATAAGTCTAAACTTATTGGGTTCCTTCTTGGGAACCAATCCCAACGGGGACACCCACAAGTCGGGCAAGGGGAGCTCAACAAAGGGGCCTACAACCCTGCCCATAGCGACCTCCTTCTCAATCTTCTCCCTCACCACATCCGGATGACGCAACGCTGATGGCAAATTCCGCACCGACAAACACGGCACAACTGAACTACACGGGATCACAAAACCCTTAGTAAACCCCGCCAGCAAAAACCGCCCAACCTCCTTATTTGGATAACTCTTTAAATAGGGCTCCATCTCTCCCACCCTCACCGGAGTCACCCCTCTTCTGCACAACCTCGGGTCCCTTACCCTTCCCTCGCTTGAAGCAGCGCGACAAACTATGGGAACCGCCGCAACCGGAACACTCGTGCTTGTACCTGCAATCCGACAAGAACCTACAATGTCCCTCATTGTATTGCCAACAACAGCCTTTTCTACCTCCTCCCTGTGATTCATAAGCCGAGGGACCCCCGGCCGGTCCCCGAAAAGGCTGCGGGCCACTCCTAGGTGCCGCCATCAATCGCATCCAGAGACCGATGTCTTTATGATCCCACCTTATATTAGGCCTAACCGCCTTCCGTTGCCGGAACTGCTCATCATACCTGAGCCACGCCACGCCCCCATACGTCCGATGAGCCTCCCCTATCGCATCCATATAACAGAACAGCGAAGAGCAATGTTCAGGCGATTTTTCCCCAACCACGCTGGCCAAAATCGCAAATGCCTGCAGCCAATTCTGAAACGTACGTGGGATCAACCTGTACCGCCTCCTTTCCTCGTCCTCCTTTTTACTGTCATCTGGCCTTCCACGATCCAAATTAAATTTTTCTAAAGGAAGCAAGGAAAATATTTCTACATATTCATCCCTCCATATCTTCTCCCTGATTTCTTGCTTTAAATGAGACCCCAATGGCCCTTCAAAGCACACGTAAATTTCACCTTTTGCTGCATCCGACAACCGAACGCCATCCCCCACTTCACTTCTACCCCCCGCCGCAGAGGCCTGCACACCACCGGTGCCCACGCTATCCCCAACACCCGCCGTACCTTGCACCGTCACTTGCCCTAGGGTCCCGCCCGCCTGCACGGGCGCCCAGACCGACGCCGGAGATGAAGGTGCTCCTGACCCCAACCGTGACAACAAAGACAACATCCCTGACAGAACCTCCCGCGCCAAATTATCTGAACCCCCCCCACTATACTGAACATCACTCCCAGCTAACATCTGCCCCGTAGTCATCTCACCTGGCCGTCCCCGGACAGATCCTCCGGCAGCCGCCTCTTCCCTCAGAGAAGTCCCCGCCGGCGAGCTCGCTCCACATGGCACGGCCAGTTCCAGAGTTGCGTCATCTCTTCCGCCTGCCGCGACATCCTCTCCCGATTCCAGCTCTCCTTCCTCCATAATCGCAGCCTCCCCCTCAGAACGCCGTCGTGAGGGGAGGGTAACCGTCCGCACCCCAGCCGGGCAGGCCTCATCCTCTGGCCGCTGTTCCACAATCGCTCCTGCTCCCCCAGTTACCGGCTCAGCTGCGGTCCTGCAGCCAGCCGCCACACCATGCCGCCGTTCCGTGTATATGACCCCAGCTTCCTCCCTGACGTTAATCTGGCTGCCATGCCGCCGACCCACCGCCAGGGGTCGCGGCGTACCTGCATCAGATCCAGCCGCTGCGCACCGATCCTCCTCACACTGAAGCTGCCGGCCAGAAACCCTCTGCCGCAGCGCCGGAGACGCCAGCTCTTCACTCACCGGTAGGCCCAAGCCCGCAGACAGCCCAGCCGCGACACTTCTTCTCTCCACAGGTGATGTCCTCCTGGCTCGACCCCGACGCGGAGCTTCTCGCGGGGACGTCGCCGCCTGGGAACGATCCCTCCCCCGTGCTGAAAGGGAGACTGGTCTAGGGGAAGCCTGACCCTCTCCCGCCGGCCCGCCACGCGATGCTGAATTCCTCCCGCTGCGTCTGGGGGTCCGGTTGGCCAAAGACACCCCAGACCTCAGCGGAGGGTCCCTGGCGGGGCTTCTAATGCGTCGGCGGACCCGGGGGGTAGCTTCTGGGCTCAAGCGCTCAGGGGGGACAGATCTCCTGGCCCTGACAGCGCGAGCTACCGCAACCGGCGGGGCGGGAGGGAGGAGGGCAGCCTGGATGGATTGCTGCATAAAATCCACTCCATGTACCTGCACCGCGTCCCTCAATGCCGCCAGCAACTCGTCCAGGGAGGCCATGTCTAAATTCCACGTTGGAAGGCTGCAACTGACCCAAAGCTCCGCCTCCCAGTCTTATATTTTCCCGCCTCAAAACCAACTCCTCCCCACCCAACTCAACCAACCCCTAAACATACCCCCGTCCATTTTAACCCTCTCCTAGCCTCCGGTCTTCCCCCTAAGTCAGCTCGCCCTGCGCTAAGGCTGCGCCCCCGCTCCGTTGCTTTTAATACCCTGAAAGAGGCAACCTTGCCTCCATGACATTCTCTAAAGTGTTTTGCTGCTACAGAAATGCTGCGATTGTTATTTTTTGCTACATCATGTGAAAAAATGCTCTAAAATGTGTGTTGTGCACCAACTGGATGTACTGCCTACATACTGTTTACTGCAAAAAGTGCAGTAACTACTGACTCCATGTTAAAATTAATGTCTAACATGAGTACACACTCTGCAACATCTAAAAGATCCCATGCAATGCAAACAGGTTGTGTGTGAATTAGGTGAAGGAAGACAACTAGGAGAAAACTGTCGCCCTATAGACAATCATTATGTAAAAGTTGTTCTAATTCATCATCTTCAAATAATAGAGGCAAATATCACAATGTCAGATTCTAGGACAAATAGGAAAGTCAATGGTGCTTTTGTTCAGTGATTTGAAAGCTCTCGGTGAGACATTTTGGTGGATTTATTAGTGTCTCTGTTAATCATCCACTTGCTTCTGCAAGCATATGAAAATATTCTGAAGTTCTTTATAATTGTTTCACCCAGGAAAATGGCTCTCAGTGTGTGTGTTGGATGATTTGCATGGGCATGTAATGAAGTGCTTTCAGAGATCTCCTTTCTATAGGTAGAAGTTACTGTATTCTTGTGTGTTCCACTCTCCCAAAAGATTCAAATCTAAGAAAGTAATTGATGTTGAAGATTATATGTTAAATTGCAGATTGTAACTGTTCTTATTTAAAGAAAATTCGGGTCAGGTGCGGCACAACCAGGAAGGTCCAGGCTTGAAGGCAAGTTTATTGCTTTTATTTATAGTTTCAACAGATTACGCGTTTCTGGGCAGGAACGGTTCCTTCCTCAGATCAGGAAACAAATTATGTTTGTGGTTCGTCAGGAGTCATGGATATTGGCAGAGTGCTGTGTCTTCAATTCTAAACCGAAACCACAGTACAGATGTGAAAATAGCCTTAGGTGGTTGGTGTTCCTTGTACTGTATTTGTATACAGCATACAGAGTCCATGAACACTAACCTTCAGGGCATAAATAAAAACGCAATATGGTAAGGATGTACATGCTAGCAATAGGTATCACTAAGAAATATGCTTGTTTTATCTGCTTTTGTATCTAGGTACATAGTAATAGTTTGTAAGGCTAAAAAAAATTATGGGCATTAGTTCAGCCTATTATTCTACAAAATTCCCAAAAAAAAAAAAAATAACCATGAGGTAGAAGCCAAATGTTCCTAATTTTAGGGCAAAAAATGACTTCCAGACTCAAATCAGAATAACTCCCTGGATCAACAACCCTTATCCAGAAATGTAATAACTATAGCCTGTAATATTATTACACTCCAGAAATACAGGCCCGTCTTTAAGGCCGAGTTCACATGAACGTGTGTGACCCGTGCCTGTGCTGCGGCCCGTAAATAGCGGGCCGCAATGCACGATCGCCGGCCGTAGGTCAGCCGCATCGGATCGCGGACCCATTCACTTTAATGGGTCCGCGATCCGGCCGTTCCGCAAAAAAATAGGACTTGTTCTATCTTTTAGCGGAACGGAAGTACGGGACGTAACCCCACGGAGGCACTCCGTAGTGCTTCCGAGGGGTCCCGTCCCGTGCGGCCATTCCGCGATTCCGGATTTGCGGACCCATTGAAGTGAATGGGTCCGCATCCGTGATGCGGAATTCACACGGAACTGTGGCCGTGTATTGCGGCCCGCGATTTGCGGGCCGCAATACGGCCACAGATCACACACGTTCGTGTGAACTTAGCCTAACTCTTTTAGTGAATTCATCATCACCACCTCCTCAGGCAGAGAGTTCCAGAGAAGTACTATTCACCCTAAATATAGTTAAACATTACGAATGTTCAAATGACTATTACTACATAAATGATAGATTTATCATGTTAATATTCACATTAGAAAGTCCCATATCTCATGTTTATAGTACATAGACATCACAAAAGTTTAAAAAGGCTTTCCAAGATCATTAAAACTTTTGGACAAACCCTACAACGGCTTAGTGTGGGTTCACATCACGTTTTTCCTGTCCGTTTAATGTATACATTTAACGGATGCCTCAGACTGATGCCATACAGTTCCATTGTAAAGAAATTATTATTATATTTTTTTTACCAGACTGTGCAGAACATGGTGTGCTGCGCTTTTGTATCAGTTTTTTTCCTAACGTGTACGTCAAATGGAGGCATAAAATGTGATGTGAACCCAGCCTTAAAACATGTTATATTAACTCCATTCTGCAGCACTGGACTGATTCTCCTACTACTGTCCTGTGCTGAGAAAGGGCAGCCAAACACTACCCTCAGCGGTCTACCACTGAGAACAGTCTGGGACTCTATTTCTTAGGCCCTTTGGTTCGCTAATAAAGAGGTCCTTCCCTTCACCATAACAAATTATTCACCATTCTGCTTGTCCCTTTAATATTAGACAGGTAAAACAAATGAGCCAGTAAGGTGCCCAGAGGGGCGTCATTCTTGCAGGAAGGAGCCCAGGCATGCCCCCTGCCACAATGTGTCCATCCACCCCTCCTCCATCACATTCAAGCCATAACTCTGCCCCCCTTTTCCCTGCTCCCAGCATGAGGGTGAGCTTGGGCACTAGCAGGGGGTATGCCTGGGCTCCTTCCTGCAAGAGTGATGCCCCTCGGGGCACCTTACTGACTCATTTGCATACCAAATAAACTGGATTTTGAGAGGATAGAAAACATCTATTGCTGAAACAAAGGCACCTCTGGAAATAAGGTACTAAGTGCTATTAGGCCATGGCTTTACTTCAATAGTGATTATCCTGGCGACAGATTTCCTTTAATGGAGGAGCATGTAATGTAACTCCATCCATCAGCAACTTCTATAAAATGCAATGAGCCTAAACCATTTTCTTTCAGGAAGCAGCTCTTGAAAGACCAGGAAACTACGGAAGGCTAACTGCATTTCAATGGGAGGTGCTAATGGATGGGTAGCCTCAGATGACCCTCTATCTCGTGCCAATTTCTTAACAGGAGTGGTGTACTGTCACAGGAGAAGATTTTGCTAACTAAGCAAGGCAAAATCTCAAGGCAAAGAAAGGCAAACATTTTTTAAGACGATAAGACGCACTTTTTTTAGCAAGAGAAAAAATCTTGCTAAAAAGTGTGCCTGCGTCTTAACCACCTCAGCCCCTATGGCTTAAACACCCTTAATGACCAGGCCACTTTTTACACTTCTGACCTACACTACTTTCACGGTTTATTGCTCGGTCATGCAACTTACCACCCAAATGAATTTTACCTCCTTTTCTTCTCACTAATAGAGCTTTCATTTGGTGGTATTTCATTGCTGCTGACATTTTTACTTTTTTTTGTTATTAATCGAAATTTAACGATTTTTTTGCAAAAAAATGTCATTTTTCACTTTCAGTTGTAAAATTTTGCAAAAAAAACGACATCCATATATAAATTTTGCTCTAAATTTATTGTTATACATGTCTTTGATAAAAAAAAATGTTTGGGTAAAAAAAAAATGGTTTGGGTAAAAGTTATAGCGTTTACAAACTATGGCACAAAAATGTGAATTTCCGCTTTTTGAAGCAGCTCTGACTTTCTGAGCACCTGTGATGTTTCCTGAGATTCTACAATGCCCAGACAGTACAAACACCCCACAAATGACCCCATTTCGGAAAGTAGACACCATAAGGTATTCGCTGATGGGCATAGTGAGTTCATAGAACTTTTTATTTTTTGTCACAAGTTAGCGGAAAATGATGATTTTTTTTTCTTTTTTTTTTTTTTCTTACAAAGTCTCATATTCCACTAACTTGTGACAAAAAATAAAAAGTTCTATGAACTCACTATGCCCTTTTTTCCAAAATGGGGTCACTTGTGGGGTAGTTATACTGCCCTGGCATTCTAGGGGCCCAAATGTGTGGTAAGGAGTTTGAAATCAAATTCTGTAAAAATGGCCAGTGAAATCCGAAAGGTGCTCTTTGGAATGTGGGCCCCTTTGCCCACCTAGGCTGCAAAAAAGTGTCACACATGTGGTATCTCCGTATTCAGGAGAAGTTGGGGAATGTGTTTTGGGGTGTCATTTTACATATACCCATGCTGGGTGAGATAAATATCTTGGTCAAATGCCAACTTTGTATAAAAAAATGGGAAAAGTTGTCTTTTGCCAAGATATTTCTCTCACCCAGCATGGGTATATGTAAAAGGACACCCCAAAACACATTCCCCAACTTCTCCTGAGTACGGCGATACCACATGTGTGACACTTTTTTGCAGCCTAGGTGGGCAAAGGGGCCCACATTCCAAAGAGCACCTTTCGGATTTCACCGGTCATTTTTTACAGAATTTGATTTCAAACTCCTTACCACACATTTGGGCCCCTAGAATGCCAGGGCAGTATAACTACCCCACAAGTGACCCCATTTTGGAAAGAAGACACCCCAAGGTATTCGCTGATGGGCATAGTGAGTTCATGGAAGTTTTTATTTTTTGTCACAAGTTAGTGGAATATGAGACTTTGTAAGGAAAAAAAAAAAATCATCATTTTCCGCTAACTTGTGACAAAAAATAAAAAATTCTAGGAACTCGCCATGCCCCTCACGGAATACCTTGGGGTGTCTTCTTTCCAAAATGGGGTCACTTGTGGGGTAGTTATACTGCCCTGGCATTCTAGGGGCCCAAATGTGTGGTAAGGAGTTTGAAATCAAATTCTGTAAAAAATGGCCAGTGAAATCCGAAAGGTGCTCTTTGGAATGTGGGCCCCTTTGCCCACCTAGGCTGCAAAAAAGTGTCACACATGTGGTATCTCCGTATTCAGGAGAAGTTGGGGAATGTGTTTTGGGGTGTCATTTTACATATACCCATGCTGGGTGAGATAAATATCTTGGTCAAATGCCAACTTTGTATAAAAAAATGGGAAAAGTTGTCTTTTGCCAAGATATTTCTCTCACCCAGCATGGGTATATGTAAAATGACACCCCAAAACACATTCCCCAACTTCTCCTGAGTACGGCGATACCACATGTGTGACACTTTTTTGCAGCCTAGATGCGCAAAGGGGCCCACATTCCTTTTATGAGGGCATTTTTAGACATTTGGATCCCAGACTTCTACTCAAGCTTTAGGGCCCCTAGAATGCCAGGGCAGTATAAATACCCCACATCTGACCCCATTTTGGAAAGAAGACACCCCAAGGTATTCAATGAGGGGCATGGCGAGTTCATATAAAAAAAAAAATTTTGGCACAAGTTAGCGGAAATTGATTTTATTTATTTTTTTCTCACAAAGTCTCCCTTTCCGCTAACTTGGGACAAAAATTTCAATCTTTCATGGACTCAATATGCCCCTCACGGAATACCTGGGGGTGTCTTCTTTCCGAAATGGGGTCACATGTGGGGTATTTATACTGCCCTGGCATTCTAGGGGCCCTAAAGCGTAAGAAGAAGTCTGGAATATAAATGTCTAAAAAATTTTACGCATTTGGATTCCATGAGGGGTATGGTGAGTTCATGTGAGATTTAATTTTTTGACACAAGTTAGTGGAATATGAGACTTTGTAAGAAAAAAATAATAATTTCCGCTAACTTGGGCCAAAAAAATGTCTGAATGGAGCCTTACAGAGGGGTGATCAATGACAGGGGGGTGATCAATGACAGGGGGGTGATCAGGGAGTCTATATGGGGTGATCACCCCCCCTGTCATTGATCACGCCCCTGTAAGGCTCCATTCAGATGTCCGTATGCGTTTTGCGGATCCGATCCATGTATCCGTGGATCCGTAAAAATCATACGGACATCTGAATGCAGCCTCACAGGGGGGGGTGATCAATAACAGGGGGGTGATCAATGACAGGGGGGTGATCAGGGAGTCTATATGGGGTGATCACCACAGTCATTGATCACGCCCCTGTAAGGCTCCATTCAGACGTCCGTATGCGTTTTGCGGATCCGATCCATCTATCAGTGGATCCGTAAAAATCATGCGGACATCTGAATGGAGCTTTACAGAGGGGTGATCAATGACAGGGGGGTAATCAATGACAGGGGGGTGATCAGGGAGTCTATATGGGGTGATCACCACAGTCATTGATCACGCCCCTGTAAGGCTCCATTCAGACGTCCGTATGCGTTTTGCGGATCCGATCCATCTATCAGTGGATCCGTAAAAATCATGCGGACATCTGAATGGAGCTTTACAGGGGGGTGATCAATGACAGGGGGGTAATCAATGACAGGGGGGTGATCAGGGAGTCTATATGGGGTGATCAGGGGTGATCAAGGGTGAATAAGGGGTTAATAAGTGACAGGGGGGGGGGTGTAGTGTAGTGGTGCAACATATTACTGAGCTGCCTGTGTCCTCTGGTGGTCGATCCAAACAAAGGGGACCACCAGAGGACCAGGTAGCAGGTATATTAGACGCTGTTATCAAAACAGCGTCTAATATACCTGTTAGGGGTTAAAAAAAAATCACATCTCCAGCCTGCCAGCGAACGATCGCCGTTGGCAGGCTGGAGATCCACTCGCTTACCTTCCGATCCTGTGAACGCGCGTTCACAGGAAATCTCGCGTCTCGCGAGATGACGCGTAGATGCGTGACTGTGCACAGCGCTGCCACCTCCGGAACGCGAATCTGCGTTAGGCGGTCCGGAGGTGGTTAAAGTCCACAGTCAGGGTGGTCCAGCAGTGCCAGGCCCCCTGACTGCTTCTGTAATGACTTGCAGTGCTCCCTCTGCCATGCTCACATATGCCAGAACTGATGCCTGCATCAATGCGCCTCTGGTATCCAAGAGTCTAAGCAGGTTTCCGGGTACAGTCCTCAGAAGACGCTTAGAACAAGATCACGGAGCTGCCTGGTGACGTCAGCCATAGCTCAATCAGCCTCACTTCAGAAGTTTGCGACTAGCTGGACCAACATTGTAATCTCATTCTACACAGATAATCTACAAAGGTTTCACTATGGGTGGGTCTTACACCATTTTAACTCCAGAGGGTGCTGGGCGCTCAGTTGGCTGCAAACGGGGTGCTAACATGAAACATCCTCCGGCCCTGGGAATTCTTCTCAGCATGGATGGATGGTGTGTGCATTGTTAGGTTTGACCTGGAGCTTGGCAAGGCTATTGAGGTCATGTCGTGTATTATGACAGTGGGGGCAGAATATCTTCTACCTATTGCAAGGGCAGCAATAAAGACTAGCGGGCTTATCATTCTAGGGGCATCAGAATAGAAGAGATAGGTGGCAATGGAGGACTGTTCTAACAGATGGCAGTGCTCCAGACTAAAAAATAAATAAACAGGAGCCATTGGCTCCTAAGCTGAAAAAATTAGGAGCCAAATTAAATTTTTAGGCGCCAAATTGAAAATATATAATTATAATAATAATAAAAATAAAAAATAAAAAGACTTGGAGAAGAGGAGACGCAGGTCACAGTAATGAGCCCAGCACTACATATAGGAGAATACAGCACCACATACCTCTTACATCTCCTGTCAAGTAAACCTTCTCTTTCCTCTTCTCCTCCATTTGACCCAGACCTCCATGACTAAGTCTTTCAGCCGCATCTCGTCTCTACAGAGTTTGTTACAGACAAGTTAAATTTTAATATTTTTCCATCAACCTCCCCATCCTGGTGTCCCAACAATGTCATCCTGCTGCCATTCCCAATACTGTGCTTGTGGTGCTCCCCAATGCCCCAGGTACTATACTGCTGAAAAAATAGTGACCCCACTAGAAATAATGTTCCTATAGTGTCTACAGCAATTATAAATGCCAGAGTGCCAGCCCAGTTATAATAATAAAACCTTAGATTAATTTCCCCCCTCACTGCCCCCACAGTAGAAATATGCTCCACAGTAGTAATTTCCCCCAATACTGTCCCCCCCAGTGGCCCCCTTACGGCCAGTAATGTCCCCCCCAGTGGCCCCCTTACGGCCAGTAATGTCCCCCCCAGTGGCCCCCTTACGGCCAGTAATGTCCCCCCCAGTGGCCCCCTTACGGCCAGTAATGTCCCCCCCAGTGGCCCCCTTACGGCCAGTAATGTCCCCCCCAGTGGCCCCCTTACAGCCAGTAATGTCCCCTCCAGTGGCCCCCTTACGGCCAGTAATGTCCCCCCCCAGTGGCCCCCTTACGGCCAGTAATGTCCCCCCCCAGTGGCCCCCTTACGGCCAGTAATGTCCCCCCCAGTGGCCCCCTTACGGCCAGTAATGTCCCCCCCAGTGGCCCCCTTACGGCCAGTAATGTCCCCCCCAGTGGCCCCCTTACGGCCAGTAATGTCCCCCCTAGTGGCCCCCTTACGGCCAGTAATGTCCCCCCTAGTGGCCCCCTTACGGCCAGTAATGTCCCCCCCAGTGGCCCCCTTACGGCCAGTAATGTCCCCCCCAGTGGCCCCCTTACGGCCAGTAATGTCCCCCCCAGTGGCCCCCTTACGGCCAGTAATCTTACGGCCAGTAATGTCCCCCCCAGTGGCCCCCTTACGGCCAGTAATGTCCCCTCAGTGGCCCCCTTACGGCCAGTAATGTCCCCTCAGTGGTCCCCTTACGGACAGTAATGTCCCCTCAGTGGTCCCCTTACGGACAGTAATGTCCCCTCAGTGGTCCCCTTACGGACAGTAATGTCCCCTCAGTGGCTCCCTTATGGCCAGTGATGTCCCCTCAGTGGCCCCATTATGGCCAGTGATGTCCCCTCAGTGCCCCCCTTATGGCCAGTAATGTCCCCTCAGTGCCCCCCTTATGGCCAGTGATGTCCCCCCAGTGCTCCCTTATGGCCAGTAATGTTGGCACTTAAAAAAAAAATAGAAAAAAAAAATAAAAAAAGCTAAAATCTTATACTCACTTGTGTCCTTTCACTGGCGCTCACTAGCTGCTGGCACGGCCCAGGATGGTGTGACGCACAGCCTACGCTGGGATTTCACTACCAAATAGACCAGGTCTATTTGGTAGTGATATCCCAGCACAGGTGGGCGTGATGACACAGCAATGAGGTGTGTAGCCTGTAGCATAGGTGATCGGCTGCGGGGCAAGGAATTATTGGCTCCCATGCACCGCCGCAGCCCTGTCGCAAATGGCGACAAGGCTAAAAAGTCTTGTCGTCATCTGTAAATTTTAAGACGCATTGGTGACAGAAATATTGTGATACATTGTAAAGGGGATCAGACTCCCAAAAGTTGAAGTCCCAGAGTGGGACAAAAAAAATAAGTGAAAAAAGTATATAAAAAAAAAAAAAGCAGCCTTTTCCCAAAATAAAGTAAAAACAAATTGTAAAAAATAGGGAAAAAATAAAAGAAGACATATTAGATATCGCTGCATCCGTATCGACCAGCTCTATAAAAATATCATATGACCTAACCCATCAGGTGAACACCGTACATCACTAAAAGTGCAACACCAAGCAATCTAACAGTCCCCTCATCCCAGAAAAAAATGAGCCCCTACCTAAGACAATTGCCAAAAAAAAATAAAAAAATATGGCTCTCAGACTATGGAGACACTAAAACATGATTTTTTTTTGTTTAAAAAATGATATTGTGTAAACCTTAGATAAATAAAAAGTATACATATTAAGTATTTCCACATCTGTAACGACCTGCTCTATTAAAATATCACATGACCTAACCCCTCAGCTGAAAACCATAAAAAAAAATAGAAATGGTGTCAAGCCATTTTTTGTCACCTTACATCACAAAAAGTGTAATACCAAGCGATCAAAAAGTCATACGCACCCCAAAATAGTACCAAACAGTCATCTCATATGGAAAAAAATGAGACCCTACATAAGACAGTCGCCCCCCAAAAAAAAACCAAAAAAAAAACTATGGCTTTCAGAATATAAAGACTAAAAAATATGTTTTTTCAAAAATGCTTTATTATGTAAAACTGAAACAAAAAAAAAAAGTATTCATATTTGGTATTAGAAACATAGAATGTGTCGGCAGATAAGAACCATTTGGCCCATCTAGTCTGCCCAATATACTGAATACTATGGATAGCCCCCGGCCCTATCTTATATGAAGGATGGCCTTATGCCTATCCCATGCATGCTTAAACCCCTTCACTGTATTTGCAGCTACCACTTCTGCAGGAAGGCTATTCCATGCATCCACTACTCTCTCAGTAAAGTAATACTTCCTGATATTACTTTTAAACCTTTGCCCCTCTAATTTAAAACTGTGTCCTCTTGTGGTAGTTTTTCTTCTTTTAAATATGCTCTCTTCCTTTACCGAGTTGATTCCCTTTATGTATTTAAAAGTTTCTATCATATCCCCTCTGTCTCTTCTTTCTTCCAAGCTATACATATTAAGGTCCTTTAACCTTTCCTGGTAAGTTTTATCCTGCAATCCATGTACTAGTTTAGTAGCTCTTCTCTGAACTCTCTCTAGAGTATCTATATCCTTCTGGAGATATGGCCTCCAGTACTGCGCACAATACTCCAAGTGAGGTCTCACCAGTGTTCTGTACAGCGGCATAAGCACTTCACTCTTTCTACTGCTTATACCTCTCCCTATACATCCAAGCATTCTGCTGGCATTTCGTGCTGCTCTATTACATTGTCTTCCCACCTTTAAGTCTTCTGAAATAATTACTCCTAAATCCCTTTCCTCAGATACTGAGGTCAGGACTGTGTCAAATATTCTATATTCTGCCCTTGGGTTTTTACGCCCCAGGTGCATTATCTTGCACTTATCCACATTAAATTTCAGTTTCCAGAGTTCTGACCATTCTTCTAGTTTTCCTAAATCCTTTTCCATTTGGCGTTTCCCTCCAGGAACATCAACCCTGTTACATATCTTTGTGTCATCAGCAAAAAGACAAACCTTACCAGCGAGGCCTTTTGCAATATCACTTATGAAGATATTAAACAAAATCGGTCCCAGTACAGATCCCTGTGGAACCCCACTGGTAACATTACCTTGTTTTGAATGTTCTCCATTGACTACAACCCTCTGTTGTCTGTCACTCAGCCACTGCCTAATCCACTCAACAATATGGGAGTCCATGCTCAATGACTGCAGTTTATTGATAAGTCTTCTATGTGGGACAGTGTCAAAAGCCTTACTAAAATCTAGATATGCGATGTCTACTGCACCTCCACCGTCTATTATTTTATTCACCCAGTCAAAAAAATCTATAAGATTTGTTTGACATGATCTCCCTGAAGTAAACCCATGTTGTTTTTCATCTTGCGATCCATGGGATTTTAGATGTTCCACAATCCTATCCTTTAATAGGGTTTCCATTAATTTGCCTACTATTGATGTCAGACTCACTGGTCTATAGTTGCTCGATTCCTCCCTACTACCTTTCTTGTGAATGGGCACGACATTTGCCAATTTCCAATCTTCCGGGACGACTCCTGTTACTAATGATTGGTTAAATAAATCTGTTAACGGTTTTGCCAGCTCACCACTAAGCTCTTTTAATAATTTTGGGTGTATCTCATCAGGCCCCTGTGACTTATCTGTCTTCACCTTAGACAGCAAACTTAGAACATCTTCCTCTGTAAAGATACATGCATCAAATCGCTTCTGTAACAACCTGCTCTATAAAAATACCACATGACCTCTTTTTTGGGAGTTTCTACTCTAGGGGGGCATCAGGGGAGCTTCAAATGTGACATGGCATCTTAAAATTATCCTAGTGAAATCTGCCCTCCAAAAACCATATGGCGTTCCTTTCCTTCTGCACCCTGCCGTGTGCCTATACAGCAGTTTACGACCACATTTGGGCCGTTTTTGTAAACTACAGAATCAGGGCAATAAATATTAAGTTTTGTTTGGCGTTTTGCTTTGTTACTGGAAAAAATGGATTAAAATTGAAAATTTGCCAAAAAAGTGAAATTCTGAAAATTCATCTACATTTTCCTTTTCTAAAGGGTTAAGGAAGTTTGTAAAATCAGTTTTGAATACTTTGAGGGATGCAGTTTCTAAAATGGGGCCATTTATGGGTGGTTTTTGTTATGTAACCCCACAAAGTGACTTCAGACCTGAACTGGTCCTTAAAAAGTGGGTTTTGGAAATTCTGAAAAATTTTTAAAATTTACTTCTAAACTTCTAAGCCTTCTAACGTCCTGAAAAAAGAAAATGTAATTTACAAAATGATCCAAACATGAAGTAGACATGGGTAATGTAAAGTAAGAACAATTTTAGGAGGTATCAATATCTGTTTTAAAAGCAGAGAAATTGAAATTTTGAAAAATTTCTAATTTTTCCAAATCTTTGGTAAATTTCGTAGTTTTTTTTTATAAATAAAAATAAAATATTTGAACTTAAATTTACCACTGTCGTGAAGAACAAAATGTGATGAGCAAACAGTCTCAGAATGGCTTGGATAAGTAAAAAAATTATCACCACATAAAGTGACATGTCAGATTTGCAAAAAATGACCTGGTCCTGAAGGTAAAAAATGGCAGGGTCCTGAAGGGGTTAATGGGGCCACAAAAGATGCGGATAGCACACCATGTGCTGTCTGCATCCATAGTTCCGTTCCATGGCCCCGCAAAAAAGATATAACATGTCCTATTCTTACCCGCAATTGCAGACAATAGGCATTTCTATCACAGGGCTGGCCATGTGCGGTATCAGTGTTTTGCAAATCCGCAATTTGCGGACCGCAAATGTCTTGAGGAGGTCTGAATGGACCCTTATATCTACAGACAGGGCACATTCCTCACTGTTTAGTTACTTGTTGGCTGCATCTTTACATGTCCCAACTATGGTGTTCTTTACTATATGTGGTGTGCTGGTAGACGTTCAGGATAGTCTAAACAAGACTGAATATATAATATATTATTGTATGTTACCTACTGTATATTCCATATGCAAAGAGGCATTTCCCAAGAAAGACAACTATCTCGCCAATGTCACCAGTTGAAAGTAGCTCCCTATCAGTCAAGATCCGACTTTAACAAACCCTTGGGATTTTGACAATGTTAGGGTACTTTCACACTAGCGTTATTCTTTTCCGATATAAAAAAACGCATCAGTTTTGTACTAATGCATTATGAATGGAACGCAATCCGTTCAGTATGCATCAGGATGTCTTCCGTTCCGTCCCTTGTAAGGTATTTGACCAGACAAAATACCGCAGCTTGCTGCTGTATTTTTTCCGGCCAAAATCCTGGAACAATACCACACCTGACGGATCCAGCATTAATTTCCATAGAGATGTATTAATGCCAGTACCAAGTGTTGCAGAAATTGCCGCATCGCCGGATCCAGTTTTCCGGTCTGCGCATGCGCCCGGGCTTTTGATCTTTGAAAAAATTTAAATACCGGATCCGTTATTTCGGATGATACTGGATGAGACTGATACGGTATATCACCAGATCCATGTAACTGATCCGGGAAAAAAAGCTATCCGTTTGTACACGGCTTGCCGGAACTGCCTGCCGGATTCTAACAACACTAGTGTGAAAGTACCCTTATATTCTTCACTTTACAAATCACAAGTCAGACCACACATTGAGTACTGTGTACAGTTCTGGGCTCCTGTGAACAAGACAGACATAGCAGAGCTGGACAAGGTTCAGATAAGGGCAACTGGAATGAGAGAATTACAGTACCCAGAAAGATCAAAATTAAGGTTACTGTATAGTTTAGAAAAAAACTGAGATGTGATTTATTACTATGTATAAATATATCAGAGATCTCTCCCATCATCTATTTATCCCCAGGACTGTGACTGTGACGAGGGGACATCCTCTGCGTCGGGAGGAAAGAAGGTTTGTACACAAACATAGAAAATGATTCTTTACGGTAAGAGCAGTGAGACTATGGAACTCTCTGCATGAGGAGGTGGTGATGGGGAGTTCACTAAAAGAGTTTAAGAGGGGCCTGGATGTATTTCTGTAGTATAATATTATTACAGGCTATAGTTACTAAAGATGGGTTGTTGATCCAGGGAGTTATTCTGATTGCCGTCAACAAGGAATTTTTCCCCCCCCTAAAATGAGGAAAATTGGCTTCTACCTCACAGGATTTTTTGCTTTCCTCTGGATCAACTTGCAGGATAACCGGTCGAACTGGATGGATGTTTTTTTTTTAGCCTTACAAACCATGTTACTATGTCTGTTAAATCCCAAGGCTTGTTGGATTTTGACTCATGGGGAGCCACTTCCAATAGTGGCATTGGCGAGATGGTTCCCTTTCTTGGGAGATACCTCTTTACATAATGGAGCATTGCCAATAAGTCTCCATATCATGGAGTACTTCCAGTAAGTCTCCATACATAACTATATACAGACTGTATATAAATCAGACAAACATAAGATGAACAGAAAATAAAACTATTTAATTTGATAAATAACGGCTTTCTAATGAAAACACAATTTCTTAGTGATAATCTGTGATACACTATGGTAATATTCTTCTGTTTCAGAGAAGTGAAGGGACTACCCAGTCTGGTAGTTATCTTTCAGGCCACTACTCAAACTACTGAAGTGGAGATACCCACACATAATTTAACAAATTCATCCACCTCAATAGTGAATGCTCAATGAAATAAGAAAAGTCTTAACCGAGAATGTTAAATCTTACCAAAGAAATTGACCAATACACCTCCAATCATTGCACCACATCCTCTACCAAGTCCAAGATGCAGACCCTGAAGGATGCCTTGAGCAGACGTCCGTAATGCTGGTGGAACTGCGGCACTCAGATATGAAATGCAAGCTGCCCATATGGCTGCATGGGTCACACCTGTGAAGACCAATAACAGCTTAATCATTAGGTAATAATCACTTCATGCAATCTGGTTTTTCATGGATGCGAGTTGAAAGGAAACGGACGATAACCGCTTCTAACAGAGTCTCTTAAAAATAAATTAAGAGATCAAACTGTTTAGTAAGAGCAATCCACTGTTATTTTTCATGATTAAGACCCAGAATGTTTCCACAAATGAGCGTCACAATGCTAACAGATACATGTAATTATTTACATAAATCCTACAAGAGGTTTATTGCTACTATACTGAATTAACACACTAAAGGGGTCCTGCTATCCTAGGTGCTGTTCACGTCTCCTTTTTGTTGTACATCAGGTTTAGACATGCAGTAAAAAAAATAAAAAAAAGTTATCTTTTTTAAACATACGTTTGACGGATGTGCATACATTTTAATATATTTATGATTATAACAAAAAAAGTATACATTTGTGAATTTTTTTTTAAATAAAGATTTGAAGGCAGTAGAAAGTATTCAGATGAAAACGGATACGTTTAATGGATTGAAAGTTATTGTCTTACGTTTCCATCCATCTCCCATTCACTACAATTAACAAAAACTGCATACGTTTATATAGGTTTTTTTGCAGGGCAGAAAAGTATAGTATATTACATTATTCTGCCCTGCAAAAAAAAAAAAGTATACAAACTAAAAAGAATGGCGTGGTATTAGACAGGCAGGAAGTGCTCAAACCCACATGCAGTTGTGCATATATACAGGGGAGCAAATCCTGCACTTGTGGCCCGTTGCTAATGACGATCCCCAGCAAAAATGCATACAGTGGAGGATGACCGCAGCGAACCACAAGTACCACAATAGACATCCTACATAAGATAGCAATTATGTGGATGTGATAATCAATATAACAAAATAATAGCAAGAACAGGTGCACTCTGCGGTCTTACTAAACCCTCAAACTGATTTTAAAATTGAGAGATTAGCCAACATGTCCTACGGTGTAGGACATGTCTGAGCCCGAGCACCGCGCCAAGGTTTCTCAAGTAGCTCGGGCCTAACACTCACCTACCTGTGCCATGTGGGCAATACCAGGAGCCAGTGGGCAAATTACATGCATTTTTGCTGGGGATAGTCATTAGCAACGGGCCACAAGGGCAGGATTTGCTCCCCTATTTATACAGTACAGACTAAAAGTTTGGACACACCTTCTCATTCAAAGAATTTTCTTTATTTTCATGACTATGAAAATTGTAGATTCACATTGAAGGCATCAAAACTATGAATTAACACATGTGGAATTATATACATAACAAACAAGTGTGAAACAACTGAAAATATGTCATATTCTAGGTTCTTCAAAGTAGCCACCTTTTGCTTTGATTACTGCTTTGCACACTCTTGGCATTCTCTTGAGGAGCTTCAAGAGGTAGTCCCCTGAAATGGTTTTCCCTACACAGATGTGCCCTGTCAGGTTTAATAAGTGGGATTTCTTGCCTTATAAATGGGGTTGGGACCATCAGTTGCGTTGAGGAGAAGTCAGGTGGATACACAGCTGATAGTCCTACTGAATAGACTGTTAGAATTTGTATTATGGCAAGAAAAAAGCAGCTAAGTAAAGAAAAATGAGTGGCCATCATTACTTTAAGAAATGAAGGTCAGTCAGTCAGCCGAAAAATTGGGAAAACTTTGAAAGTAAGGGCTATTTGACCATGAAGGAGAGTGATGGGGTGCTGCGCCGGATGACCTGGCCTCCACAGTCACCGGACCTGAACCCAATCGAGATGGTTTGGGGTGAGCTGGACCGCAGAGTGAAGGCAAAAGGGCCAACAAGTGCTAAGCATCTCTGGGAACTCCTTCAAGACTGTTGGAAGACCATTTCAGGGGACTACCTCTTGAAGCTCATCAAGAGAATGCCAAGAGTGTGCAAAGCAGTAATCAAAGCAAAAGGTGGCTACTTTGAAGAACCTAGAATATGACATTTTCAGTTGTTTCACACTTGTTTGTTATGTATATAATTCCACATGTGTTAATTCATAGTTTTGATGCCTTCATAGTCATGAAAATAAAGAAAACTCTTTGAATGAGAAGGTGTGTCCAAACTTTTGGTCTGTACTGTATGCACAACTGCATGTGGGTTTGAGCACTTCCTGCCTGTTTAATACCAGGCCATTCTTTTTAGTTTGTATATATAGAGATGCCTGGAGCTGTATAAACTCCAATTTAAATGTGCCTGCTTTCCATCCACAGGCTACATTTAGGTGCACCTGTGAGGCTTGGGCCATATCAGCCAGTCTTGAGTGGGACTCGCAGACTCCTCCCTCCTCCCATTGCTAGCATAGTTACATGCTGGACGTAACTGGTGAGTTGTTTGAGTCAGCCTCATGCTCCTGTAATTTTCCCACTGGCTCCTGGTATTGCCCACATGGCACAGGTAGGTGAATGTTAGGCCCGAGCTACTTGAGAAACCTTGGCGCTGTGCTCGAGCTCAGACATGTCCTACACCGTAGGACATGTTGGCTAATCTCTCAATTTTAAAATCAGTTTGAGGGTTTAGTAAGACCACAGAGTGCACCTGTTTTTGCTATTATTTTGTTATATATATAAAAAAAAAAAAGTACAGAAACGTAAACAATGACAAACGGAGTCCAAAGTATGCACTGAACTGTGAAGTATGTTTGCCCAATTCTAGTTTGTGGGAATATCAAACAATACGTTTCTATACAGTTTTTATGTTTACAAACGTATCCGCTTGACGTACATATGTGAACAGTTTTGTTTTTTTTTATATCCACAGGACCTCTGCAGATTATTGTGCTGGAAATTAAAAAACTGTTCTGAAGTAATACAATTATTACAAATACAAAATGCACCCTGTTTTGACATGTAAAACCATAGAATTCAGACAAAATAAATATTATATATATCTGTTCCTATTGGATTTCAATATTCAGTACTTTCATATGTGAGGTGGGATATCTGCTTTAATTATGTTATATAAAAGAGTGTCTTGATTTTAAGTTCCTGCTATTGAGCAGGAATATAAGGCTACTTTCACACTGCGGAAAATGTCTGGATCCGGCACTGCCAGACACTGACACCCGCCAGCCCCATTCACCATAATGGGGACTGTCAGAGAACCTGCCACAACCTGGCAAACATGCCGAGAATCGGCCGGACGAAAACGGATACGTGCAGCACATAGTAAATGGGGCCAGATGGCATTGTGGTAGCCTGCCACTTGGGCTACGACATATCTAACAGTTGAGTTCCTCAATCCAGAATGTATCTGTATTTAGATATATTTTGTATCTTTGCTGTACACAAGCTGGAACCTTGTTTCTTAAAAACAAATAGAGAAAAAACATCTGATCCTTAGAAGGTCTTAACATTAATTAACCCTATTAAACCAGGCATATTTCCTGTTATGGTTGATCATGCTGAGTAAAATTATATATCTTTTTTGCCCCTCTAGGTTTAATAAGTGCCAACATATCTTAATTTTATATTTATGTAAATTAATTATTTGGAGAACCAGGGGGCTGACCATAGCACTAGGAGCACCACTAGCACAATGCCCCTGTGTTCTCTGTAGTCCATGTTCCCCTTTGAATGACAGTCTGTTTTCCATTTTTATTTTACTGATGACCTATCCCCTGGATAGATCATCAGTATCTGATTGGTGGGGTTCGGACTATGGAGATAGCAATATATAATTTATGATTTGGGCCCAAATCAAATTAGGTCTCTCAATTAGGGACATATCTCCACTCTGTGCATTGGAACTACATATATAAAAGGTGACAACTGTTCACCCTCCTCCCACCCTCTCCTCACCACACCGTTGAGGGGTTATTATAATTTAAAGCAACCTAATAATTAGCACGACCACCTGATAGTTTTAAATGTGTGTGGGGTTATGGTTTATAAAAGACCATGTTTTAAATTGATCCAATAAAGTTTATACCTTTTATTTCTAAAAAGTAGTACCCCTACAGGGATTTTCGGTTTTGTGACTGGTTGTATATTGTGATTGGTGGGGTTCAACACCCGGGATCCCCATCGATCAGATGTTTTGAGGTGCTCACAGGAGCGCCGCTGCCTTCTCCAACAGCTGATTGGTCGGGATCCTGGGTGTCGTACCCTCACCAATCAGACAATGCAAGAAAATTTAGACTAGCACATCAAAAATCTCAGGTGCACATCCATAAAGCTAACATACAAACAGCAAACAAAATATGACAGCACACTGTTAGGGTACTTTCACACTTGCGTCAGGACGGATCCGACATGCTGTTCACCATGTCGGATCCCTCATGCGGCTATTTCGCCATGCCGCCGGACCGCCGCTCCGTCCCCATTGACTATAATGGGGACGGGGGCGGAGCTCCGGCGCAGCACGGCGAAAGGCCGCCGGACTAAAATTACTGCATGTCAGGCTTTTTAGTTCGGCGGCTTTCGCCGTGCTGCGCCGGAGCTCTACCCCCGTCCCTATTATAGTCAATGGGGACGGAGCGGCGGTCCGGCGGCACGGCGAAATAGCCACAGGACAGATCCGACATGGTCAACAGCATGTCGGATCCGTCCTGCCGCAAGTGTGAAAGTAGCCTTATACATGAAAATAATAGAACTAGGGATTATTCTGTATTAAAGTGGATATACATGAATAAAGGAAGCTCTTAACACACACTTTTGATCAAATGTGTGTTGTGCCCATCTACCAATGTCAAGGTGGCTTCTGCAGAGGGTTACCCAACACTAACAGAACTGCCTCTACTGGGCATAACCAAAGCCAACAAGCTTCAGGGCAGTGTAGGAACTAGGGCTGCAGCTAACGATTATTTGAATAATCGATTAGTGGTCGATAATTTCATCGATTAATCGGGAAAAAAAAAAAAAAATGACAAAAAAAGGGGCTTATATGATTTTACTTGAAAAATTATGTTCAAAGGCAATATTAAAACAGATTTAGGCTATGTTCACATCAGCGTTCAGCCTTTCCGTTCTCCTGCTCCGTTATAGGAGCAGGAGAACGGAAAGGACGGATTCGGCACATAACTGAGCCGTTAGGTTTCCGCTTAGAAGATGATTTTGGAGCGGAGACAAAAGTCCTGCATGCAGGACTTTTGTCTCCGCTCCAAAATCATCTTCTAAGCGGAAACCTAACGGACCCCATTATAGTCTATGGGGGTCTATGAGGTCCGTAGGCTCCGCTCGGCTCAGTTATGTGCCGAATCCGTCCTTTCCGTTCTCCTGCTCCTATAACGGAGCAGGAGAACGGAAAGGCTGAACGCTGATGTAAACAAGGCCTTAGGAGTTACATAATTATAAAAAAAATTGTATTACAATGTAAAAAAGATAAGTTATGGGGGATCTGTGGATGGCACTGTTATGGAGGGGATCCGCGGATGGCACTGTTATGGAGGGGATCCGCGGATGGCACTGTTATGGAGGGGATCCGTGGATGGCACTGTTATGGAGGGGATCCGTGGATGGCACTGTTATGGAGGGGATCCGTGGATGGCACTTTTATGGAGGGGATCCGTGGATGGCACTGTTATGGAGGGGATCCGTGGATGGCACTGTTATGGAGGGGATCCGTGGATGGCACTGTTATGGAGGGGATCCGTGGATGGCACTGTTATGGAGGGGATCCGTGGATGGCACTGTTATGGAGGGGATCCGTGGATGGCACTGTTATGGAGGGGATCCGTGGATGGCACTGTTATGGAGGGGATCCGTGGATGGCACTGTTATGGAGGGGATCCGTGGATGGCACTGTTATGGAGGGGATCCGTGGATGGCACTGTTATGGAGGGGATCTGTGGATGGCACTGTTATGGAGGGGATCTGTGGATGGCACTGTTATGGAGGGGATCTGATGAGATACACCCAAAATTATTAAAAGAGCTTAGTGGTGAGCTGGCAAAACCGTTAACAGATTTATTTAACCAATCATTAGTAACAGGAGTCGTCCCGGAAGATTGGAAATTGGCAAATGTCGTGCCCATTCACAAGAAAGGTAGTAGGGAGGAATCGAGCAACTATAGACCAGTGAGTCTGACATCAATAGTAGGCAAATTAATGGAAACCCTATTAAAGGATAGGATTGTGGAACATCTAAAATCCCATGGATTGCAAGATGAAAAACAACATGGGTTTACTTCAGGGAGATCATGTCAAACAAATCTTATAGATTTTTTTGACTGGGTGAATAAAATAATAGACGGTGGAGGTGCAGTAGACATCGCATATCTAGATTTTAGTAAGGCTTTTGACACTGTCCCACATAGAAGACTTATCAATAAACTGCAGTCATTGAGCATGGACTCCCATATTGTTGAGTGGATTAGGCAGTGGCTGAGTGACAGACAACAGAGGGTTGTAGTCAATGGAGAACATTCAAAACAAGGTCATGTTACCAGTGGGGTTCCACAGGGATCTGTACTGGGACCAATTTTGTTTAATATCTTCATAAGTGATATTGCAAAAGGCCTCGCTGGTAAGGTTTGTCTTTTTGCTGATGACACAAAGATATGTAACAGGGTTGATGTTCCTGGAGGGAAACGCCAAATGGAAAAGGATTTAGGAAAACTAGAAGAATGGTCAGAACTCTGGAAACTGAAATTTAATATAGATAAGTGCAAGATAATGCACCTGGGGCGTAAAAACCCAAGGGCAGAATATAGAATATTTGACACAGTCCTGACCTCAGTATCTGAGGAAAGGGATTTAGGAGTAATTATTTCAGAAGACTTAAAGGTGGGAAAACAATGTAATAGAGCAGCACGAAATGCCAGCAGAATGCTTGGATGTATAGGGAGAGGTATAAGCAGTAGAAAGAGTGAAGTGCTTATGCCGCTGTACAGAACACTGGTGAGACCTCACTTGGAGTATTGTGCGCAGTACTGGAGGCCATATCTCCAGAAGGATATAGATACTCTAGAGAGAGTTCAGAGAAGAGCTACTAAACTAGTACATGGATTGCAGGATAAAACTTACCAGGAAAGGTTAAAGGACCTTAATATGTATAGCTTGGAAGAAAGAAGAGACAGAGGGGATATGATAGAAACTTTTAAATACATAAAGGGAATCAACTCGGTAAAGGAGGAGAGCATATTTAAAAGAAGAAAAACTACCACAAGAGGACACAGTTTTAAATTAGAGGGGCAAAGGTTTAAAAGTAATATAAGGAAGTATTACTTTACTGAGAGAGTAGTGGATGCATGGAATAGCCTTCCTGCAGAAGTGGTAGCTGCAAATACAGTGAAGGGGTTTAAGCATGCATGGGATAGGCATAAGGCCATCCTTCATATAAGATAGGGCCGGGGGCTATCCATAGTATTCAGTATATTGGGCAGACTAGATGGGCCAAATGGTTCTTATCTGCCGACACATTCTATGTTTCTATGTTTCTATGTTATCTGTGGATGGCACTGTTATGGAGGGGATCTGTGGATGGCACTGTTATGGAGGGGATCTGTGGATGGCACTGTTATGTGGAGGGGGATCTGTGCACTGCTATGGGGAGGGGGATCTGTGGATGGCAGTGTTATGGGGAGGGGGATCTGTGGATGGCAGTTTTATGGGGAGGGGGGATCAGTGGATGGCACTGTTATGGGGAGGGGGATCAGTGGATGACACTATATAGCATCGTAAGCTATACAGTCCCTGACAAAAGTCTTGTCGCTTCTCTATTTTGTAGAAACTCCTGCTATTAACCTGACTTTTAATTAATCAATTGGTGTTAGAAATAGCTCATATGAAAAGCTAAAGCCCTCCCAAATTATGTTTAATGCACTGAAATAAATTAGTTTCACTGAAAAAAGATTTATCATTTAATCAAGACAGAAAGGTCAAATTTTGGCAAGACAAGTTTTGTAGCCTATACAGAAATTGAACAACTTTACTGCAAATCCAAAAATATGTCAGCAAATTAAGTAGTGGTGCTGTGAGATCCAAATTTAATATCTTGTATGACTTCCATGAGCTTGAAGAACAGCATCCATGCGGTTTGGCAAGGATTCATACAATTTATTGATGAAAACAGTCTTGCATGCCTCCCAGAGTTCATCAATATTCTTTGGTTTCGTCTTCCATCTTACACCACATATGCTCAATGATGTTCATGTCTGGTGACTGGGCTGGCCAATGCTGGAGCATCTTTATCTTCCTCACCTTAAGGAACTTTGATGTGGAGATGGAAGTATGCGATGGAGCACCATCCTGCTGCAGAATTTGGCCTTTTTTTATGGTTGGGAATATAAGAGGTAGCTAAGATTTCTTGGTATTTTAGACTATTGATGTTGCCTTCCACCCCGCAGATCCCTCGCACACCCCCATACTGGATGTAACCCCAGACCATGATTTTGCCTCCACCAAACTTCACTGTTTTCTGGGTAAATCTCGGCTCCATGCAGGTTCCAGTAGGTCTCCTGCAATATTTGCGGCGACTGTGGTGTAATTCAACAGAAGATTCATCTGAAAAATCCACCTTCTGACACTTTTCCAGCGTCCATCCTTTTAACAGGCCGTGGCCCTTGGCAAATGCCACACAGTTTTTCAATTGTCTTTTGTTTAGTGCTGGCTTATGGGCACCGATTCAACCATGGAAGCCATTTCGAGACCGAATCCGACAAACTGTTTTGGTTGACACAGGGACTTCAGGTGACCAGGTCTCGTGTAGCTCTGCTGCAGTGGAAAATGGGCTGGCCTTGGATTTTCGAGCCAACAAACGGTCCTCTCGAGCAGTTGTCTTGCGGGGTCGGCCTGACCTGGCCTTGTCTAAAACGTCTCCAGTCTCTTCAAATCTTTTTTTTATCCTCTGAACTTGACGCTGAGACACATTGAAGGGGTCTGCCACATCAGCAGTGGATCTGGTCTTCAGCCTCTTCATAATCAACACTTTAGTCTCCGGGTGAATCTTAGGCATGTTTGCAGAGGTCTAGTTGCAGTTGATGTGAAGGTCTAGTGTACTGGGGTTCTTTTTATACACACCTGAGACCTAATTGATCCATTATTAGTCACAGGTGAAGCTCATATGACAAGGCGACAACACTTATGTCTTGGCAAAAACTGACTCAATGGGCTTTACCAAGCTGTGAATATTAGAAAACTTTTTGTCAGTTTGTTTTGCACTGAAACATTATTACAAAAGCTGTTGGGATTAAAATGACCCATTTCTTGTAACAAAATCTTAATTAGAAATATATTTTAGAGGCACTTCAGGTCAATTTGTACACAAGCGACAAGACTTGTCAGGGACTGTATGTGTCATCCACAGATCTCCCCATAACAGTGCCAGCCACAGATCCCCCTCCCCATAACAGTACCATCCACAGATCCCCCTCCTCATAGCAGTGCCATCCACAGATCCCCCTCCCCATAGCAGTGCACAGATCCCCCTCCCCATAACAGTGCCATCCACAGATCCCCTCCATAACAGTGCCATCCACAGATCCCCTCCATAACAGTGCCATCCACAGATCCCCTCCATAACAGTGCCATCCACAGATCCCCCTCCCCATAACAGAGCCATCCACAGATCCCCCTCCCCATAACAGTGCCATCCACAGATCCCCCTCCCCATAACCGTGCCATCCACAGATCCCCCTCCCCATAACCGTGCCATCCACAGATCCCCCTCCCCATAACCGTGCCATCCACAGATCCCCCTCCCCATAACAGTGCCATCCACAGATCCCCCTCCCCATAACAGTGCCATCCACAGATCCCCCCCTCCCCATAACCGTGCCATCCACAGATCCCCCCCTCCCCATAACCGTGCCATCCACAGATCCCCCCCTCCCCATAACCGTGCCATCCACAGATCTCCCAATACACCGGCCACATCAGTATTCAGACTATTCCTTAACTGGCAGTAACTTTTGCTTAAACTTTAAATCAGCTCTATGATCTTTATTACCTTACAAATACAATGAAGCTCCAGTAACAGGCAGAGCAGGCGGCGGCGTAACGACACTCACTCACGTGACGCGCCTGCTCTGCCCACTTTATGAATGAAGCAGGCGTGTCATGTGAGTAAGTGACGTAACGCCACCGCCCGCTATGCCTGCTACCGGAGCTTCATTGTAAGTTAGTAAAGATGCGCTGATTTAAAGTTGAAGTAAAAGTTACTGCTGGTTAAGGACCCTGACCGCCCGCTCCCGCCCAGCAACGAATCGGCCGATTATTCAATAACTGGATTCGTTGACAACGAATCCCGTTATCGAATATTATCGATAACTTTGATTAATCGTTGCAGCCCTAGTAGGAACCAGTTATATACAGTGCTGCCCATAATTATTCATACCCCAGGCAAATTTTGACTTAAAGTTACTTTTATTCAACCAGCAAGTAATTTTTTGACGGGAAATGACATCGCTGTCTCCCAAAAGATAAGACGATGTACAAGAGGCATTATTGTGGGGAAAAAAAACACAATTCTCAGCTTTTATTTACAATTGAGCAAAAAATACAAGATGTTCCGCACTGGAAAATCTCATAGGACGTGGTCGGAAGCCAACAGTGACACCTGTGCTGGCCAGGAGGATAGTTAGAGAGGTGAAAAAGAATCCAAGGGCTGGAGGCAATGTCTAAAGGCAGACAATCCAACGGACACTGCACACTGCTGGGTTCCACTTCTCCAGATAAGGCACACAAAAGCTCGCTTGGCCTTTGCAAAAGCTCATCTGGACAAGGAAGACTTCTGGTCTTCTGTGTTCTGGTCAGATGAAACAAAAATGTAATTGTTTGGTCACAATGAGGTTTCCTTCATTTGGTGTAAAAAAGGAGAAGCCTTCAACCCAAAGAACACTATCCCCACTGTCAAACATGGTGGTGGGAACCTAATGCTTTGGGGGTGTTTTTCAGCCAATGGACCAGGGAACCTAATCACAGTAAACGGCACCATGAAAAAAGAGCAATACATGAGGATTCTCAACGACATCAGGGAGTCTGCAGAGAAACTTGGCCTTGGGCACCAGTGGACATTTCAGCATGACAATGACCCAAAACACACAGCAAAAGTTGTGAAGAAATGGTTAGCAGACAACAACATTAACGTTTTGGAGTGGCCCAGCCAGAGTCCAGACTTGAATCCAATTTAGAATCTGTGGAGGGAGCTAAAGATCAGGGTGATGGCAAGAAGACCCTCCAACCTGAAAGATTTGGAGCTCATTGCTAAAGATGAATGGGCAAAAATACTTGTGGAGACATACAAAAAGCTGGTCTGCAATTATAGGAAGCGTTTGAGTGCTGTAATAGCCAATAAAGGCTTTTCTATTGATAATTGACAAGGGTATGAATAATTTTGTACTGGACACTTTTTGGTTAAATGTAAATAAAAGCTGAGAAATGTTTTCCCCCCCCCACAATAATGCCTCTTGTACATCGTCTTATTATCTTTTGGGAGACACCTATGTCATTTCCCGTCAAAAAATTACTTGCTGGTTGAATAAAAGTAAAAATTTGCCTGGGGTATGAATAATTATGGGCAGCACTATATATAATCTAAAAGGAGGCAGCTACCCTCCAAGGATAGGTAATATCAGTGAAAAAAATAAAATCTTGGTAAACCCTTAGGCCCCTTTCACACGAGCGAGTATTCCGCGCGGATGCGATGCGGGAGGTGAACGCATTGCACCCACACTGAATACCAACCCATTCATTTCTATGGGGCTGTGCACATGAGCGGTGATTTTCACGCATCACTTTTGCGTTGCGTGAAAATCGCAGCATGCTCCTCTTTGTGCGTTTTTCACGTAACGCAGGCCCCATAGAAATGAATGGGGTTGCGTGAAAATCGCAAGCATCCGCAAGCAAGTGCGGATGCGGTGCGATTTTCACGCACGGTTGCTAGGAGACGATCGGGATGGAGACCCGATCATTATTATTTTCTCTTATAACATGGTTATAAGGGAAAATAATAGCATTCTGAAAACAGAATGCATAGTAAAACAGCGCTGGAGGGGTTAAAAAAAATTAAAAAATCATTTAACTCACCTTAATCCACTTGCTCGCGTAGCCGGCATCTCCGTCTGTCTTTTTTACTGTATAGGACCTGTGGTGAGCATTAACTATAGTTCAAGGACCTGGGATGACGTCACTCCGGTCATCACATGGTACGTCACATGATCTTTTACCATGGTGATTCACCTTGTATGGATTATACTTACCTGCTCCCTGGCACCCATGTCGCTCTGGATCCCTGCACGGCCACCATTGCATTTCCCCAGCCAATAGCAGTCAGCAACGATGACCAACCTCAAGGGGGCGATGCAGGGATATGGAGTGACATGGGTGCCGGGCAGCAGGTATAATCCATAGAAGGGGCCTGGGCATTGGGGGGGGGGGATGTGTTAGATATTAGATAACCCCTTTAAGTAAACCCTGAAGGTGCGCCCACACATCACAGCGGCGATTCATACAACATATCTGCTTTTCTGCTGTTTTCATCCAGCAAGGGAAAACACACAGAAGAGTTAAATTACATTAATGTAACTCAATTTTGTAATTAATGTAACTCAGTTTTGCTGTGTGTGGAGAGAGGACAAATATAAAATGGCTATCACAGAAAGCAAAGAACCACATTTGGAAAAAGTTGTATTCGATTATTTATTTAATTTTTAGGACAGTCCACAGATCCCAGACACACCATCATATCTAGCGAAATGCTCTGGCAGGACTTAGGAAAGTTGTACATAAATGCCAAGATTCCTCCAGAATGATGTGACAAACTCAAAACGATCAAGTTTGTTGATGATAATAATAATAATAATAATAATAATATTATGGGGGCGGCTTGCCTAAGCTGTTCTTAACAGCATTTAGAAAGAATTAAGAAAATTGCTTTATGGCAGCTCCATGGCCCATATACAAAATGGTCAGGAGGGGACCTCATTGACTTCTATGGGAGAGTTCTCTAGGCTTGCTCTGTGCCCTGTGTGCAGAGGTCATTGTACAAGGAATGAATAGATAAGCTTTGACAATTACCTCCTGTCCTATCTATACACTGAAGTGATATCATTACAGGCAGAATTACAATGACCGATAAGTAGGTAACTGCAGTAAAGTGATCTGTACAGACAAAGTGGCGCCTATTATTAGCCTTAGTGGCAAGCGCGAAAAGTACAGGATTTTATAGTTTTTGTTTAAATATAGATATTTACATGGGAAATTAAAACTATCAAAAATTTGAAAAAAAATGTTAAACATAAAAACATGATTTAAAAAATAGGATTCCCTTTAATAAGAATGCAGTGTCCTCCCCTGCATAACGGAAACAGGACGGATCCGTATTATGATGGAATGAATGCATTCAGTCAGAGTTGAGTTATGGTCCGTGGTAACGGAATCCATAACGCAATTCACCTTTTACCATCAAAGTGTGAATGAATTTCATAAGTGGAAATTCCCTCATCTCTAATCACAGCATTCACTATGCACTAAAAATGACCTGACGTTGTTCTTCTGTGACTACGAACGCGGCGATACCAAACTTGCATTTTTTTTTGTGTTTTACTACTTTAGAAAAATCTAAATTTCTTTGCATCGCTATATTCTGAAAGCCATAACTTTTTTATATTTCAGTCTACAGAGCTGTATAATGGCTTGTTTTTTTGCGTAACGAACTGTAGTTTTTATTGATACCATTTTTGTAGTATATACAATGTTTTGATCACAGTTATTCTGGGGGGACAAAATGACAAAAAAATTGCAACTCGTGTGTTACGGCGTTCACCGCACAGGAATTTTTTTTTTAATAGTTCAGACATTTTCGGACACTGCGACACCCAATATGTTTATTCTTTTATTGTTTATGCATTTTTATATGTAAAATTGGGAAAGGGGAGGTGATTAAAAAAAATATATATATATATTAGGGTACTTTCACACTAGCGTTTTTCTTTTCCGGCGCTGAGTTCCGTCCTAGGGGCTCAAATCCTGAAAAGAACTGATCAGTTTTATCCCCATGCATTCTGAATGGAGAGTCAGTCCTTCAGGATGCATCAGGGTGTCTTCAGTTCAGTCTTTTTGACTGATCAGGCTTTTCAGAAAAACGTAGCATGCAGTATTTTTACCTCCGGCCAAAAAGCCTGAACACTTTGACTGAACGCCGGATCAGGCCTTTTTCCCATTGACTTGCATTAACGCCGGATCTGGCACTGTGTGTTCAGTCAAAACGGATCCGGCTTTTGCATGTTAAACCCGAAAAATGTGAAAAAAAAGTTAAAGTCCATAAATGGCGGATCCGTTTTTTCCAATGCATTTTTTCATTGTGATCAAAATCCTGATCAGGATTAGAATGTAATCAGTTTTCACACGTTTTTCCGGATCCGGCGGGCAGTTCCAGTGTCGGAATTGAACGCCAGATTAAAACAATGCTAGTGTGAAAGAAGCCTTATACACACACATACACTCACCTAAAGAATTATTAGGAACACCTGTTCTATTTCTCATTAATGCAATTATCTAGTGAACCAATCACATGGCAGTTGCTTTAATGCATTTAGGGGGGTGGTCCTGGTCAAGACAATCTCCTGAACTCCAAACTGAATGTCAGAATGGGAAAGAAAGGTGATTTAAGCAATTTTGAGCGTGGCATGGTTGTTGGTGCCAGACGGGCCGGTCTGAGTATTTCACAATCTGCTCAGTTACTGGGATTTTCACGCACAACCATTTCTAGGGTTTACAAAGAATGGTGTGTATTGTGGGCGAAAAGGGGGTCTGATCAGAGGCTGGGGAGGGGGTCTGATCTGAAACTGGGGAGGGGGTCTGATCTGAGGCTGGGGAGGGGGTCTGATGCAAGCCTGATGTATGCTGGGAGGTCAGATAGGCGGCTGATGGTGGTGGGGGTGCAGATCTGAGGCTGTGAAAGGGACAGTTGCCAAAAGCTAGGTGAATCCCTCTCTTGACTCCCTGGCTTTAGCTTGGCTACCATTAATGCTAAATAAAGAATACATAACATTCTGAAATTAGACTGCTATACGTGGTCAAAATGGCACCTGTAATATATAACGCAAGCTTCATTTTGTGCTGAAAAAATACAGCAATTTATGTTACCGCAATTTACTAAGTCAATTCTATGTTAGACCAAATATAGCAGTCAAATTTTTAAGAGAATTTTGTATGGCCCGCGAATTATGTTACAAACATCCTAATTGCCCTCGGAAGCAAAAAGTTTCCTGCTTTAGGTGTTACACAAGAATTAAAGGACTATAGGAGGAGAAATATCAAATATTTTTTTTTGCAGATTTTCAATTTTAATCCATTCATTTTCATGAGGGGTAAGAGGAGAAAATGCACCCCAAAATTAGTTTTTATTTCTCCTGAATACTTATGTGATCATAAACTGCTGTATGGGACACGACAGGGCTCAAAAGGGAAGGGGCACGATATGGCTTTTGGAGAGTAGATTTCACTGGAACAAATTTTAGGCGTCATTTTGCATTTGTAGAGACTAGAATTTTCCCTATTTCTGAAACTACATCCACCCAAGGAATTTTTATAGGGGTGCAGTGAGTACCTGGGCCCAAAAGGCATTTCACAGAATTTACAAAATCTTGGCTGTGAAAATGAAAAACTGTTAGTTGCACCTCTATCTGCAACTTTCCCCCGCTCATGCCAGCTCTAAAATTGTGGGTGTGGCGTGGGCGGGAAAGGGCCAGCAGGCCCGTCTCATTCTTTATTTTCTACGCCTGTTTTAGGTGTAGAAAATGGTCTAAAAGTAAGACCGCTCGGAAGCTGTCTTACATTTAAAACCTTCACCGTCAGCTATGAGCCTTTTCTAAGATCGGCGTCTAAAACGCTGGTCTTAATAAATGTGCCCCTAAGTCCCTTTATGCCCAAGTTTTTTCATTTTTACAAGGAATAACAGGAGAAAACCACCCCAAAATGTATTACTCATTTTCTCCTGAATATGGCAACACCCCATATATGTGGTCGTGCTGGTTTGGCGATTTATACAGCACTTATCTGAGGATAAACGAAACCCCCAAGTGACCGCATTTTAGAAACTACACTCACTGAATTTACCAATGGGTGTAGTGAGCAGGTGTTTTGAAAATATAGTAGACAGTGCAAAGTGAAAATTGGAATTTTTACACAGATCTACCATTTCAGTGCCCAAAATTTACAATACATGTGGCCCTATTCTTTTGCCTAGACATACAAAACTCAGGAGTAAAAGAGCACCAATACGCATTTGTGACATAATGTGGTGATTTATACATCTTCTACTGACAACTGTAGAGGCTCTAGGGTGGCAAAATAAATGGAACCCATGAGAAGTGACCCTTTATCAGAAACTACACCCCCCAAGGTATTTATAAGGTGATAGAGTGAGCATTTTGACACCACAGATGTTTTGCATAAGTTAATGAGCAGTGAACTGTGCAAAATTAAAATTGCAAGTTTTCCACATTTCAGTGACCAATATATTGTGCACCGACTCGTGCCATATAAGACACACCACGCCCTAAAATTGTTTGGCGGGTTCTACTGGGTACTGAAATGCAATAAATGTGGACGTAATCTGCTGTGTGGGTATGCTGAAGGTTTCAGAAGAGAAAGACCACCATTTGGCTTTTGCAGATGAGATTTTGATGGATTGGTTTACAGATCCTATATTGCTTTTGACCAGAAACCCATTTTCTAAAAACTATACATTTGTTTTTCTCTTGATTGAGCCGTTTAGGGACTTATTTCTTTGCAGAATGAGTTTTCATTATCATCGATGCTTTTTATTTCACTTTTTGGGAAGCAGGATAAAGACAGAAATTCTGTCTTTGCTTTTTTTTTTTAGAGCAGTTCATTATGGACGAGGTGATACCTAATATGTCTATTTTTTTGCATAATAAAAGCATTTTCAGGAAAAAAAAAATCATATGTTGGTGTCACCATTTTCTCAAAGCAATTTTTTTCTGGTGATGGTCTTGTGTAGAGGAGTTGACGTTATTATTGGTAACATTTAAGTGTACAAAGTAGTTTTTGATCGTTCGATGAGGCAAGGTGACCAAAAAATGGCTGTTTTGGCACTATTTATACACTAATATTTTTATAGAGTCAGTCATTACGGATGCGGCAATACCCAATATGTCAATTTGTGGGAAGTTACTTCCAGCTGTAGCATCCTAAGAGGAACATCCATGATACACAAAGAAACAAATAGCTGGATAACACAGAGCACGAAGCCCTAGTATTTTGTAACCACAAAGAATACAGTCAGAGATGCAGAACACTTTATGACTGGAAAGCCAGTCACATGCTCCTACTATCTTCATACAGATAATGAAATGTCACTAACACAAGACTATTCAGCCTTATCAATGTGGAGTCAGGAGGGCAATCAGACTTCTAGTTATCCTGTAATGATGAGCCAGAGTAGGAAAAACTCCTAGAGAGGCAACAAACCATTCATCTTCAATAACCCATCTCTATCGTGTTTCTCCGAAAAAAAGACAGGGTCTTAAATAATTTTTTTCTATGAAAAAAAGGGTTAAGGCTTATTATTGGGGTAGGGCTTATTTTGGCTCCATTAACATATTTTACATAGACACATGCCAATTACAGAACAGTCCCTGGACAGTGTTTATATTAAATATGACTATAACCCCCCTCATCCATAGGAATGCACCCATATACTGCAGAACATGGGTGCATTCCTATGGATGAGGGGGGGGGGGGGGGGGTTATAGTAATATTTGCCACACATTTTTCATTCTGGTATTACCTCTGACCCCTGTCCTTACCCAAGGGACCTAGGCAGCAATCTACGGTACCAGGGAAAGCAGATACGACACGGGAGAGATGTAGGGAGATCCTCCAGGCAGCAGAGAGGAGAAGATCCTCCTGCTGCCTCCTTCATGTAAGTAAGAACGTGCGGGCTGGCGGCAGTACAGGGCATACAGAGAAGCCGCCAGCCAGCCCAACATGAAAGTGAAGGGAAACGCGGGCTGCCGGCATAATTTTGCATTTAGTGAAGCCGCCAGCCCGCCTGTCAGGTGCTGCTTAGTGCCGCAATGTATGCGCGGCTTTACTGAAGGCTAATTCACTGAGGCCTGAAGGCTGCCCACAGTTTCATGGCAGCTCAGGAGCCATTAGTGAGAGCTCCTGAGCTGCTGCAGCCCGCACATTTCCCCCACCTTCCCTTTATATGAAATATAATACGGCTGTATCTAGGGCTTATTTTTGGAGTAGGGCTTATATTTTAAGCCTACTCCAAAAACCCTGCAAAATAGCACTAGGGCTTATTATCGGGGTAGGGCTTATTTTCGCAGAAACACGGTAGTAAACTAATAACCACATCTTGTAATATTAAATTTATCACACAAGCAATGTATCCAGGCTCCTCTTGAACTCTCTTAGGGTACTTTCACACTAGCGTTGTTAGAATCCGTATGCAAACAAATATCTTTTTTTTCCGGATCCGGGTATGGATCTGTTAGACTTATTCATTGAAATACCGGATCCAGCTTTCCAGTATCATCCGGAACAACGGATCCGGTATAAAAAAATTTCAAAGCTAGAAAGAACTGCGCATGCGCAGACCGGCGATGCAGCAGTTTCCGGAACACTTGGTACCGGATGCGGCATTAATATATTTCAGTGGAAATTAATGCCGAATCTGGCAAGTGCTGTAGTGTTCAGGAATTTTGACCGGAAAAAAAATACCACAGCAAGCTGCTGCATTTTGTCCGGTCAAATACCGTACAAGAGACGGAACGGAAGACATCCTGATGTACACTGAACGGATTGCTTTCCATTCAGAATGCATTGGGACAAAACGGAAGTTTTTTTTTTCAGTATTGAGACCCTTTACTGGATTTTAATACCGGAAAAGAATAACGCTAGTGTGAAAGTACCCTTAATGAGTTCACATCACAACCTCCTCTGGCAGAAAGTTCCACAGTCTCACTGCTTTAAGTGTGTTTTTTGTAGTATTTTAATGCCTTTTTTTCTAAATTGCTGAATGATCTGCTTTTTTCTCCCTATAGTGAAAGATGTCCAAAAAATATGCCAGTAGCAGAAATAACTCAAACCACCTTTGTGTCCTACATGTCATATTTCACATAGAACTTCAACTAACTTTTACTGCTGGCATGTTTACCAAATAAACAGCAAAAAAAAAATATAACAAAATGCAAAAGTGCAGAAAAAAAGCCACTAAAAAGTATGTGAAAAATCTTATGTAGATGAAGAAACCTCATTTCCTCTAACTAGAGAGGATGTTACATACCCCTTATTAAGAACCTGGGTATAAATAGATCATGGGAGAGTACTGTGCAAACTTTAGGCAGATATGTTAACAATGCTGCAAAGCAAGAATGCTAACAATAGAAGAGTTATAGGTTTATATTTTATCAAATGAATGAACAAATGAGAAATTTAAATCTAATCAATATTTGGTGTGACCACCCTTGCATAAATTTTTCTAGGTACACTTGCACACAGTTTTTGAAGAAAGTCAGCACTGTGGTTGTTCCGAATGTCTTGAAAAACCAACCACTGAATTTTTGGGGATATAGGCTTGCTCATATCCTTCTGTCTCTTTATGTAATCCCAGATAGACTTGATGATTTAGAGATAAGGGCTCTGTGGACGCCAAGTCATCACTTCCAGGATTCCTTCTTTACGATAAAGATAGTTCTTAATGGCATTGGCTGTATGTAGGTCGTTGTCCTGCTGTAGAAAAATTTGGGGCCAATCAGGCACCTCCCTGATGGTGATGCATGATTGATAAATATCTGCCTGTATAAAGTATCTTTTGAAGAAGCACAAAGAAACTGACAGCACTGACACCGTGGTCGGCCAGGGAAACTTAGTTCAGCAGCGTAAAGAAGAACAAGGAGCCCTGGATGCGATGATATGGCCCCCACAGAGCCCTGATCTCAACATCATTATTGAGTCTGTCTGGGATTATGTAAAAAGACAGAAGGATTTGAGAAAAACCTACACCCACGGAATAGAAGATCTGTGATAAGTTCTTCAAAATGTTCGGAACAACCCCCTTGCCAAGTGCCTTTAAAAATGGTGTGTAAGAATTGATACTGTTTTGTGAATAATCTTTTTTATTGAGTTTTACAATAAATAATCAGACATAAAATATACTCAGGGAGTGTCCCCCAACAACAACATTAAGGCAGTTACAGAGGTCTTTCTGAGGGGGAAATTGTTCTTCCAGTTTGCATTCCCTCAGAAAGTTAATACAGTATGTTAAACATTTTTTTTTTCAAACGCCCAAAAAAAAAAAGGAAAATAAACATGGTGCAAGGAACATTTCTATCATGCAATGTGGCACTGTCTTGAAACATCATAAAAAGCATAGGTCACTCTTCACGGGGTATAAAGTGGATGAGTTAGCGAAGGGGCCCAGGTCTTGTCTCTTTCATGGATCAATAATGGAAGGCGGAAGGTGTCTTTCATATCTACCGGTGGCGTTCAGAGTAAGTATTACTTCTTGTATAGTTGGAAGGGTCGCTGACTTCCAATGGTGAGTGAGGACTAATTTAGCGCTCTGTAAAATATGGCCTACCAGGTTTGTATGAGCTTGGTGGAATTGGTGGATACTAGTGATGATCAAGCACCCCGATGCTCGTGTGCTCTGCCCGAGCACACCGGGTAATCCCTGTTATCTAAAATGCGTATAACACGGGGGTCACAGGAAAGGCAGTCTAACATGAAGTCAGCCATGTGTGCCAGAGTACCAGTGGGCAAGACTTCACTGTCGTCATCAGAAGGATGACTGTCCATCTCCTCATCCTCTTCTGTCTACCCACGCTGAACAGATGAAATTAAAGTTCCATGGCTACTACCCTGTGTAGCGGAGGCAACCGTCCCCTGCTGCTCCTCCTCCTCCAATACGCGCTGAGAAGACAAACTGAGGGTGTTCTGGCTATCACCCAGGGTCATGTTTTCTTCCCCCATTTCCAACTCTTCCCCACGAACAGTGTCGACCTTAATTGTGAGCAGCGAGCGTTTGAGTAGACACAAAAGTGGGATGGTTACACTGACAATAGCGTTATCGCCGCTCACCATCTGTGTCGATTCCTCAAAGTTTCTTAACACCTCACAGAGGTCAGACATCCATGCCCACTCCTCGCTTGTGAAGAGTGGAAGCTGACTGAAAAGGCGACGACCGTGCTGCAGCTGGTATTCCATTACTGCCCTTTGCTGTTCACAAAGCCTGGCCAACATGTGTAACGTGGAGTTCCAGCGCGTGCTCACGTCGCACAACAGTCGGTGAGCTGGCAATTTCAAGCGCTGCTGCAGCGTCAACAGACCGACTGAAGCTGTTGATGACTTGCGGAAATGTGCACACACGCGGCGCACCTTCGCCAGTAGCTCGGGCAAATTGGGGTAGGTTTTCAGAAACCGCTGAACCACTAAATTAAAGACATGGGCTAGGCATGGGATGTGTGTGAGCTTGACGAGCTCCAAAGCCGCCACCAAGTTACGCCCATTATCACACACAACCATGCCTGGTTGCAGGTTGAGTGGCGAGAGCCACAGCTCAGTCTGGTCTCTTATCCCCTGCCACAGCTCTGCGGCGGTGTGCTGTTTATCCCCTAAGCATATCATCTTCAGCACGGCCTGTTGACGCATCCCCACAGCAGTACTACACTGCTTCCAGCTACCAGCTGATGGCTGACTGGTGCTGCACGCAGAGAATTTGGAGGTGGAAGTGGAGCCACTTACATAGGTGCTGGCGGTAACCCTGATAGAAGTAGGGCCCACAATCCTGGGCGTCGGTAGCAACTGTGCCATCCCAGGGTACAAGTCGCTCCCAGCCTCCACTACGTTCACCCAGTGTGCAGTCAGGGAAATGTAGCGTCCCTGGCCACAAGCACTTGTCCATGTGTCAGTCGTTCGGTGGACCTTAGCAGTAACTGCGTTGGTCAGGGTACGGGTGATGTTAGCAGACCATGCTGGTGTAAGTCGGGGACGGCACACCGGGAAAAATAGTGGCGACTGAGTACTGAGGGATGGCCGCCGACATTAGGCCACGGTGTCCACAAGCCTAAATGGCAAAATTTCAACCGCCAGTAACTTAGAAAGTTGGGCGGTTAGTGCCATGGCCTGTGGGTGGGTGGGTGGCTGGGTATTTGCGCTTGGGGTAAAGACATTTGGACGCTACGCTGCGCTGGGATAGGGAAGTGGATGTGGTTGCTGATGGTGCTTGCGACGGTACAGGTGCAGTGTGGGAGGCATCCAGGCCTGCGCCTTCGACAGGCGATTGGTCGTCACCCAACATAGGGGAAGAGGAGGCAGTGGTGTGATCCGCGGACACAGATTGTGGATCCAGGCGTTCCTCCCACTTATTGCGGTGCTTGGCTGCCATGTGGCGGATCATGCTGGTGGTGAGGTTGCTACTGTTCACACCTCGGCTCATTTTGGTGTGGCACAGGTAGCAAACTACTATTCTTTTGTCGTCTGCACTTTCCGCAAAAAAGCGCCATACCGCGGAACACGTACCCCTTTGCAAGGGAGATTTCCGCAAGGGAGTGCCCTGTGGAACACTTCCGGGCCTGTTTGGCATGGCCCGCCTTCTCCCTGTTGCCACCCCACTGCCTCTTCCAGCCTGTTGCGGTGCTGCAAATCGCTCCCCCTTAGAACTGCTGTCCTAGCTCGCGTTTCCGCCTTCCCATGTTGGGTCAGTGACCTCATCGTCCACCAAGTCCTCTTCAACTTCCCCACTCCGATCATCTTCCTCATTTGCTGACCCCCAACACAACTTCAGTGATTGACAACGGTATATCATCCTCTTCATCAACCTCTGCAGAGAGTAATTGTGGTTGACTTGATGGCAACTGTGTCTCGTCATCATCCACCTCCTTAAACACATCATCTTGTGAGTGTGAAGGCTCTAGACGTTGAGAATCAGGGCACAAGATCTCATGTCCCTCTTCAAGAGTGCTTGGGGAGAGGGCCAAATTAAGTGATGGGGATGAAAATAGCTCCTCGGAACATCCGAGTACCGGATCTCTTGTTTGGCCAGACTCTACATCAAGCATGTCAAACTCAAAGGCTAACATGGGCCAAAAAAACTAAATTTAAGTTTATGTGGGCCGCATCAAAAAAATAAATAAAAAAAATCGGACATTTTCATAGAACAACATTGTTGTTTCATGACTGCTGACCCCCAACATCCCGTTGCCCAATAACACAAGTGAGACATATATATATATATACAAATATTAAATTTCACTATAAGACGCACCTAGGTTTTTGAGGAGGAAAATAAGAAAAAAATATTTTTAACCAAAAGTTGTGCTTTTGGTGGGCTTTGAATTAATGGTGGTCTGTGCATGACACTATTATGGGGGATCTGTGGATGACGCACTGTCATGTGGGGGATCTGTGGATGGCACTGTTATGGGGGACCTGTGGATGGCACTGTTATGGGGGATCTGTGGATGGCACTGTTATGGGGGATCTGTGGATGGCACTGTTATGGGGGATCTGTGGATGGCACTGTTATGGGGGATCTGTGGATGGCACTGTTATGGGGGATCTGTGGATGGCGCTGTTATGGGGGATCTGTGGATGGCACTGTTATGGGAGATCTGTGGATGGCACTGTTATGGGAGATCTGTGGATGGCACTGCTATGGGGTGGGATATCTGTGGATGGCATTGTTATGGGGTGGGGGGATCTGTGGATGGCATTGTTATAGGGTGGGGGATCTGTGGATGGTGCTGTTATGGGGGATCTGTGGATGGCATTGTTATGAGGTGGGGGATCTGTGGATGGAACTGTTATGGGGTGGGATATCTGTGGATGGTACTGCTATGGGGTGGGATATCTGTGGATGGCATTGTTATGAGGTGGGGGGATCTGTGGATGGAACTGTTATGGGGGGGGGATCTGTGGATGACACTGCTATAGGTCATCCACAGATCCCCCTCATAACAGTGTCCCCCAATACACCGGCCCTCTGCTCACCGAAGTATTTATAAACGTGAATCCTTATCCTGTTATTAAGTTGAACTAACGCTGCGCTCTCCCATGTTCCCCTGTATCCCCACAGCACTTACGAACACGCTTCCATAGCAGGCAGAGCGGACGGCACCAGTAACGTCACTCACTGACGTCGCGCGTCTGCTCCGCCTGCTTCATTCATAAAGTGGGCGGAGCAGGCACTCAACGTCAGTGAGTGACGTTACTGCTGCCGTCCGCTCTGCCTGCTATTGAAGCTTAAGTAAGTGCTATGGGGATACAGGGGAACATGGGAGAGGGCAGCGTTAGTTCAACTTAATAACAGGATAAGGATTCACGTTTATAAATACTTTGGTGAGTGGCGGGGCCCGGTGTAAGAGTACAGTGACTGCACCGGGCCCCGCCCCTAGTTACGGACTCCAGCCCCTCCTCTCTCCCGGCTCATACATACCAGTCTGCGATGCTGCATCTTTGCCGGGCCGCAAAGATATTCATTGCGGGCCGCATGCTTGACACCCATGCTCTACATGGTGGGAGGAAGGATGATCAGGGTGAGGATTGTGTTGTTGACCAGACTGTTGGCTACTGAGACTGGACTTGGTGGAAGACAGGGTGGTGCTCAACCCAGTGGAAGAATTATCTGCTGCAATCCAACCGACCACCTGGTCGCACTGGTCTGACTTCAAGAGTGTGGTCTTGCAACGCCCTGCAAACTGGGACATGAAGCTGGGTATCGTGGATGACTGTTTTCCTTGTGCTCTGGCAGCAGGCACAGTGGCAACGCGCCCAGAGCCACGGCCTCTGCGTGAACCATCAGAATCACGTCCACTTCCCCGTCCCTTAATACTCGCATTCTTCATATTGACACTGGCTGTCACTGATATTTGGATTAAATATAGGCCTCACACACTGTCTAGAAATAAGTGTATATTTGCTTCTCACTGGTCACAGCAAGCAGAGTTTGAACAATACAGAAACAGACTAACTTCAATTTGGATTAAATATAGGCGTCACACACGGCCTAGATATCAGTGCTGATTTGCTTCTCACTGGTCACAGAAAGCAGCGTTTGTAGAATGCAGAAAATGAATGTCACTAACGGTCGCCCTGACACAAAAAAATAATTCCCCCAAAATAAATTTTGCTGCCACCTCTAACAATAGTCTTTAAAAGGACTTTTGGGTCTCTGAAAGGTTTGAGATCAAATTCACTCTACACTCGCTCTGTCCCTTCCTAAAAGCAGCTCTCCCTGACTCACAATGAGCCGAACCCGCGTGACCGGGTGCTATATAGTACCCGATGACGTGTTACGGCCAGCCAATCACTGTAATGCCAGTAGAAAACATGTCTAGTGGCATTACAGTGATGGCAATACTTACCAGCATGTTTATTGGTTGCTTAGAAGGCGCCAAACGTCCGGGGAGGAGACTCGAGCATGGCGCTCGAGCACATGTGGTACTCGGCCAAGCACTCGGATCTGTTGGCAACGAAACTGAACAACTTGAGTCTCAGCTCACACCTGTGCAACTGGATACTGGATTTTCTTACAAAAAGACCACAAATCGTACACATGGGCAAGCACTTTTCTTCATCCTTAACACTAAACACTGGGGTACCGCAAGGCTGTGTGTTGAGCCCTCTCCTTTACTCCCTCTTCACAAATGACTGTAAACCTATTCACAATACCAATACCATTATAAAATTTGCAGATGACACGACCGTGATAGGCCTAATCTCCAACAATGATGAAACACCCTATAGGAAAGAGGTTGAGAACCTAGAGAGATGGAGTAAGAACAACAACCTCATACTCAATACCAAGAAAACAAAAGAGCCAATTCTGGATTTTAGGAAGAAGAAACAAAATGGTCACCATCCCATTAGCATTAATGGTGGAAACGTGGAGATAGTTCAAAGTTTCAGATTCTTGGGAGTTCATATTAGTCAGGACCTGTCATGGATAAAAAACACAACAGAAATTACCAAAAAAGGCCTTCAGAGGCTTTATTTTCTGAGGAGTCTGAAGAAAGCACAACTCCCAAAACAGCTGCTAGTCAATTTTTACAGGTGCACCATAGAATCTGTTATCACATACTGCATTACATTGTGGTACTCCGGCTGCTCTTCTGAGGACAAGAAGACCCTCAAGCGCATCATCAGAATGGCTGGCAGAATCACTGGTACTTAGTTACCATCACTGGATGACATCTTCACTGCTCACTGCAGCAACAGGGCAAAAATTATCTGCGGGGATCCAACTCACCCCGGCCACAGCCTTTTCATTCCCCTACCCTCTGGTAGGCGTCTTAGAGCCCTACATGCCCGCACCACTAGACTGAAGAACAGCTTTTACCCCAAAGCAATCAGTCTCTTAAATGCTCAGAGACTATTGCCCCTTCCTAGGATAGAAACTACCACAGACTGAAAGTGACTGCTGCATTCATGAACCCAGATGATCTCTTGTCTGCAGTGGTGTCTGTTCAGTGTGTATATATACTCATAAGCACTTCCTACTTTGCTCTTGCTATATATATTCTGTAAACTGTGAATAGTAATGCTTTCTAGTGCAATGGTTTTTTTTTTTTCTAGTGTAATGCTTTAGTTTAAATGTCAGTTCTTGTTCCTCTGTCCATGGCATCTAGGATTGCTCCAAACAACATTTCATTGTATTGTACATTGTACTACATTGTATTGTACAGTGACAATAAAGGCATCTTCTCTTATCTTATCTTACTCGGCCGAGCATGCTCGATCATCACTAGTGGATACCCATAAATAAGAGAGCCAATGCTAGAGAAGGTAATGTAGTGGTTAAGGTGATTTGGGAAACCAAAGTAAAGACTTGTTGCCAATAGCCATCGAGTTTAGGGCATAACCACTGAATATGATACAAAGTACCAGTGCAGCCATAATCCCTCCAACAACAAGCCAACACCCCTGGATACATTCGACTCAGCCTATCAGGTGTGAAATACCATCTCATGAGAATCTTCGCTCCTGCTTCATGGTGTGACATTTGAAATTGGAAGAGAGAGAAAACATATGGCCTGAGACCACTCCTCCTACGGGTATATTCGTCCCAGATCCGATTCCCACACTCAAATGAGCTTAGATTCAACAAACGTCGCTTAGTCTCTGATTAAATCATATATGTACCTTTTTTTATGTAGCATTGGGTTTTAGAAAAGTCTTAAAATATCGGGGTTAACTTTCGGAGGGGGTTTTTAAGCAAGTATCATGATAGTGTCTCACTCTTAAGTAATTATAGAATTCCGTATGAGGAATGTGGAAGAGGGCTTGTATTGACTCAAAAGGAATCAGTGAATTTCCTTGGACAATCTGATCCAAGGTATTAACTCCCGCTGCACGCGAAACAGAGGTCAAGACCCTCAATGCTTCTTTCTGGGATGTAAGTTGCGCCAATTTATATGGAAATTTGCCCTGTTCTCCATGAGAGCGGTGGAAGCGTTGCCATAGGGTCCCAGCATATGTTACTGTGAGTAATGTAGTTTTAGGAGGTATGGGATTCCATAATAGTTGTACAAGATAGAGTCTATAAATAGTGGTAGGTTGTGGTGGCTCACTAGCAAGTAGTTAAGGTATGGTGCTGCAAGCTCATATGGAGGGAATCACCCCACCCTCTCTTAAAAGGCAAATGTAGTAATAGAATAATGAGTGGGCACTCATACACTTGGCAACCAGATTGACATGTGCAGAAAATATTTATTAAATCCCCATAAAATACAAGTAATAAAATTTATAAGAACAATGTAGCAATAATATACAACATTACAGTCACATATATTGTGGTAGATATGATCGACACTATATTCATATGACTCAATAGTGTCGATAAATTCAATAATATATATCACACCAAAAAACTTCAAGTATATGCTGTTATTTGGGAAAGAGGGGGTATTATCTTCTAGAGCTCTATCCCAATTTGGGAAACTGAATGTCACTGAAAATGTTGTAGGTGTATTCACTGGGAGTGCAGTATGTTCATAAAGTGTCAACAAGAATCCTGATAATGTGAAAAGTCTCTTATAGCATATCCTTTTAAGGTCGATATGAGCTTTGTATTGAAGAAAACTTTAAATCGATATTTGGCTTACCGTCTAGCGTCTGCTGTCTCCCTATTGCCTAAATGGAGCTTTAAATATTTGCCGGCTTATTCAGTCGCTCCATACAGCAAGCTGGTTTAAATTTCGCGGGAGTTCCAAAGATCGCAGGAGTTGCCACTCTGTTCTGCAATTTCCTTTGGTGCAGCTTTCGACGATAAGAATAGTTAATCCTTTACTGTAGAAATTTTCTTCTGTATGGCCATACAGTATTATCGGAGGCTTTTCAATGCAGGTACATCACTTGTTTCACCATACGCGTTACGGGTAGATTCACTCTCCCTTCCTCAGTGGTCAAGTGTACCTGCATTGAAAAGCCTCCGATAATACTGTATGGCCATACAGAAGAAAATTTCTACAGTAAAGGATTAACTATTCTTATCGTCGAAAGCTGCACCAAAGGAAATTGCGGAACAGAGTGGCAACTCCTGCGATCTTTGGAACTCCCGCGAAATTTAAACCAGCTTGCTGTATGGAGCGACTGAATAAGCCGGCAAATATTTAAAGCTCCATTGAAGCAATAGGGAGACAGCAGACGCTAGACGGTAAGCCAAATATCGATTTAAAGTTTTCTTCAATACAAAGCTCATATCGACCTTAAAAGGATATTCTATAAGAGACTTTTCACATTATCAGGATTCCTGTGGACACTTTATGAACATATTGCGCTCCCAGTGAATACACCTACAACATTTTCAGTGACATTCAGTTTCCCAAATTGGGATAGAGCGCTAGAAGATAATACCCCCTCTTCCCAAATAACAGCATATACTTGAAGTTTTTTGGTGTGATATATATTATTGAATTTATCGACACTATTGAGTCATATGAATATAGTGTCGATCATATCTACCACAATATATGTGACTGTAATGTTGTATATTATTGCTACATTGTTCTTATAAATTTTATTACTTGTATTTTATGGGGATTTAATAAATATTTTCTGCACGTCAATCTGGTTGCCAAGTGTATGAGTGCCCGCTCATTATTCTATTACTACAGAGTCTATAAATAATTGTTCTTTGTATAACTAATTCAATTTGAGTCCACTGTCAGATGAGTCACTCCACCATTCCCTCAGGAACGATAATCCTATAGTGCAGTGATAATCTATTATAGAGGGAAGGCCCAGTCCTCCCGCTCCCCTTCTCCTAGTCATCAGATTATAAGCTATTCAGGGTCGATCCGAATTCCAGGAGTGCCTGTGCTTTTTAAAAAAAAAAGTATTCTAGTACAGGAATGGGGAGGGCTCTGAATATATATACAAGTTTAGGTAGAGTCATCATTTGAAATCAGGCTATCCTACCCTCCCAGGATATTTACTTCATAGCAAAGCTATTAAGATCTTGAGCTAAGGTGGAGAGGAGGGGTTCATAATTCTGTTTATATAAGAGAGAGCTATGGATAGTAAGCCTAATTCCTAACTGATGTTTGCCAGTCTAGGGGATAAAGAGCTTTCAGTTGTCTAATCTCCGAGAGGGGGATGTTGATATTAAGTGCTTGTGATTTTGACTTGTTAATCTTATATCAGGACAGTGAACCAAAGTGGGAGATAACTTGCAGTGCTTCCCCAAGGGACTTGGATGGATTTGACAGGGTAAGTATAATGTCATCTGCATATAGTGAAATGGTGTGGGTAGAAGAGCCCACAACAAAACCATTTATCCCATCTGTGCTCCTTATATGTTGTGCTAGGGGTTCCAAGGCTAAAATAAAAAGGAGGGGAGAGAGTTGGCAGCCCTGACGGGATCAGTTAGTAATTGGGAAGCTCGTGGATAACACCCCATTTACAAAAACCTTCACAGTCTGGTTAGAGTATAGGCTACATATGACACTTAAAGTAGGGCCCTGAAAACCCATACTATCCAGAACAGAGAAGGCAAACGGCCAGTGCAAACGGTTGAACGCCTTCTCGGCGTCCATAGTCACCGCCAGGAGAGGGGATCTGTGTGATTCGGCATAGTTAAAAAGATCTAGTACTCTACGGATGTTGTCTGAAGTCCCTTAATAAAAACCAGTTTACTCCGCTTTGATTAACAAGGGAAGGATGGGGGATAGTCTAAAGGCAAGTAATTTCACGAATATCTTGATATCGGAGTTTAGCCGGGAAATGGGTCTAAAGTTTTGTGGAGTGTGGCTGGGTTTGCCCAGTTTAGGAAGTGTTATGATCAGAGCCTGTAACATGTCTAGAGAAAGGGGTACCCATCATACAATGTTTAAAAATAGATAATAAGTGGGGGGCTAGTAAGGAGTGGAACTGCTTGCAATATTTGTAATATTCCTTTGATAGACTGTCAGGTCCGGGGTTTTTTCCCTGTGGAAGAGCTGAAATCAGTTTTTGATTTTCCAATTCAGAGAGGGGGAGTTTAAACCTTCCAATTGGGCTTTCGCTAAGAAGTCTGAAACTAAAGTAGCATGGTTATTGAGATTGTAGTGATGGGGTCTTTGAGATTGTAGAGATTCATATTAAAAAGTCTGAATTGTTCAGCAATATCTCTATCAGTTTTGCCCGGGTATGGGGGTCGGTTATATGTGGGATCCTAGATTTGATTTGTTGGGATTTAAGTTGTCTAACAGTCGACCGGCTTTATTGCTTTGTGCATAATATTTTAGATTTCAACCCAAGTAATCCTTTTTCATAGTCCTGTAGCAGCACTGACCTCAGTTTATCCCTCTCTATCCTAAACTCTTCTGAGATTGGAGAAGATTGTTTTTGCTTGTTTATTTTGTCTAGTTTGGAGATTTTTTCTAATCGCGTCTTAACAGTCAGTTCTTTTCTTTATGGTTTGTTTTAATAAGCAAACCACGAACAAAGGCCTTGTGGGCCAAATTATAAAAGGGTCTGATACAGACCCCATCATTGAAAAGGAAGTACTCCTGCAGGGACTGTGTGATCTCTGCGTGATAAGTAGGGATACTAAATAAAAACATTAATTCTCCATACTGGGGCCGGTTGGTGCTGGTATTGGTCTTCTAAAGTAATCGTAATGGGGGCATGGTCTGACCCACTGATGAGGCCAATTTCTGAGGATGTGGTATGAAAGAGAGTGGTATGGTCAACCAAAAATAGGTCTATACGGGAATATGACCTATGAAAGGGGGAGGAAAAGGAGTAGTCTCTCTCGTGACTATGTTGTGCACGCCATAGGTCAATGAGGCCCTCAGAGTGGATAAAGGAGGATAGACCACTAGTACAGCGTCTAGAAGGATTGGTAGAGTCCAAAGAGGGGTCTATTATAGAATTGAAGTCCCCACACAAAATTAGCTTACCCTTTTTAAGTTTATGGACATGTCTCATTACTTTGTGTAGAAATGATAGCTGACGCTCATTAGGAGCGTAGATATTGACTAAGGTGTAAACAATATTGTTGATAGAATAAACCAGAATAAACCATAATAATGTATCTCCCACTCTGATCCACTTTTTGAGAGATGAGTGTAAAGGAGACGGAGTTCTTATTGGCTATGAAAACTCCCCTGGCTTTTTTGGAGTAGTGTAAGTGGGTTATGTTCAGGAACAGATGGCGTTTGATTCGATGAGCATCATTATTTAAGAGATGGGACTCCTGAATGCATAATACATCAGCCTCCAAGGTCAATGCCTCCCTCCACACAAATGTCCTTTTTTGAGGGCAGTTCAATCCCTTGACATTCAACGACATTATTTTGATCCCAATAATGTAGAGTGGCACCTCTTGATGGAAATGGGGTACTGCTCGAGAGAATCAATATAATGTGTCTTAAAACATTTTAAGGTCAACAAAAAGAAACACAACCAGTATAAAAACAGAAATAAAGACATGGTGATAAAAACGATGTTACCCGTTTGGGGCTAGGTAGGGCAAAAGTTCTTGCAAAGAAGCCGAGAGTATAGAAGCTTTAAGATGGTCCAGCTCCCATCAAGGAGAGTGAAGAGGCAGCAACTGTGGAAAAAGCACAGCAGGGAAAGAAAACCTCCAAATCATCACAATATAAAGGCCCACCAGGAGCCAAGTTCCTCCTCAAGAGGAGCTTGGAAGGCAACAAAACCATCTCCACCTGTAAAACTCTGTCCTCCATCTCCTGCATTCTAGCAGATACTGGGTGAATCACTGAGACAATATCTTGCTGTATGGATGTTTTTAGTGCCATTAACATCTGTTTTAGAGTCGCCTCTGTGGGTGGCTTATCTGAGGTAGGAAAGCTAAGGAACGAGTTAGCTTGAGCATCAGAGTTTGTATAACTCCCTGAGAAGGAACTGACCTATGAAATATCTGGGTTATCCAGCCTTGGCTTCTGCTTCTTGGGACTGCAAGATTGAGACGCTGCAATCTGCTACTGCTGGGCGCCATGCTGAATGTCCATCCCTGACAATGGCAGAGGCCTGCCGTCTTCAGGCGTTGGAGGGAGTGATGGTAAGGAGGGCTCCAGGAAAGAGGGGGGAGTCTGGTCTCGCTGGTGGGGATAGCGCAGGGGACATGCTGCGTATGGAGGCAGGAGACGGCGCCATCTTTGCTTTTCCCCTTCTCGAAGAAAGAATCCAAGTTTGCGCAGTTGAACCTTGGTAGGGCACGTTTGTTCTTCCCCATAATGTCAGAGAGAGATTTAGGCTGTGAGGCCGTTAGATAGGAGCATCTAGGCAGAGGTTTTGCTGTGCAGTTGCTGTGGTGCAGGAGCTGCTCACTCATGCGGCCATTACCCTCAGCAGCCAAGCCACGCCCCATTGATACTGTTTTGAAGGTAAAGGGTGGTCATACCAAATATCGATTTGGATTTCTCATTTTGTTAACTGATAAAAACTTCTATTTTTACACACCTGCATAAAACTTTCGCACAGCACTGCATTTACATATAGTTATTAAGTCACCCTTCAGCTGTCTTATTTCTAAACCAAATACCCCAAATTTTGATAATCTTTCTGTATACTACCACCAATTCCATTTATTACTTGAGTTGCTTGACTTTGAAACTGCTCATTTTATCACCTACTGGTGATTTATAAAGCAGTAGAACTATGTTGTCAGTATAGTGGCAGAACTAAGATTTCATCATGTGCATCCCATGACCGTATTAGTCTTCGTAGCAAATGCATGTTGCCACAGTTAAAAGGGTTTTTTGAGATTCAAATACTGATGACCTATCCTCTTGATAGGTCATTGGTATCTGATCACTGTGGTATCTGATCACTGTGAGCACCACAGCCTTCCACAGCCTTCTCCATGCTCACCACGTACAGCTTGGAATCACAGATCAGCTCCATTTATTGCTAGGGGGCTGAGCTGCACCTAGGCCATGTAACCGATGAATGTGTTGTCACTCGGCCTAGGGAAATCTGCGACAAGGCCATTGTCTTCTAGAACAGCTAATAGGCAGGGGTCCGAGTGTCAGACCCACACCAATCAGATACTGATGACCTATCCAGACGATAGGTCATAATTTAAGTCTCAGAAAGCCCCTTTAAGTTTACGGTCAAATAAAATTCTCAAAGTCTTTTACCATGTCATTGTGACCCAGCGTGTTCACATTTAATATGTATTGGTGTCAACTATTTCCAGTTCCTATATAAATTACTTTATACATTGCCTGTCCAAAAAAAAAAACACCTGGATTTAACAAAGCAAATAGTTATGAGCCTCCCATTGGATAATTACTGCATAGGCGATTATCTTTCAGCTTGCAACAAGTTATTCAACCCCAACTGGTGCAATGAGTTGCTTCTCATTTCTTAAACAACCATGTTGAAAGACACATCTTGTGGTCGTGGAAAAAGATGTTAGTCTATTTGAGAAGGGTCAAATCAATGGCATGCAACAAGCAGAGAAAACCTCTAAGGAGATTTCAGAAACTACTAAAATTGGGTTAAGAACTGTCCAACGCATTATTAAAAACTGGAAGGATAGTGGGGACTCATCGTATTCGAGGAAGAATGTGGGCGGGAAAAAATCCTGAATGATAGTGATTGGCGATCACTTAAACGTTTGGTGAAATCAAATCGAAGAAAAACAAAAGTAGAACTCAGGGCTATGTTTAACCCCTTAAGAACTTGGCCATTTTTTGCAAATCTGACCAATGTCACTTTAAGTGCCGATAACTTGAAAACGCTTTTACTTACCCAGGCCGTTCTGAGAATGTTTTTTCGTCACAAATTGTACTTCATGACACTGCTAAAATTGGGTAAAAAAAAATTTTTTTTTGCATAAAAAAATACAAAATTTACCAAAAATTTTGAAAAATTAGCAAATTTCAAAGTTTCAGTTTCTCTACTTTTGTAATACATAGTAATACCCCCAAAAATTGTGATGACTTTACATTCCCCATATGTCTACTTCATGTTTTTATCATTTTGGGAATGATATTTTATTTTTTGGGGATGTTACATAACTTAGAAGTTTAGAAGAAAATTTCCAAATTTTTCAGAAATTTTCCAAATCCCACTTTTTATGGACCAGGTTCAGGTCTGAAGTCACTTTGTGAGGCTTATGTAATAGAAACCATCCAAAAATGACCCAATTTTAGAAACTACACCCCTCAAGGTATTCAAAACTGATTTTACAAACTTTGTTAACCCTTTAGGTCTTCCACAAGACTTCATGGCAAATGGACATAAAATTTTAGAATTTCGATTTTTTTGAAAATATTCCAATATAATCCATTTTTTCCAGGAACAAAGCAAGGGTTAACTGCCAAACAAAACTCAATATGGGTTGCCCTGATTCTGTAGTTTGCAGAAACACCCCATATGTGTCGTAAACTACTGTTTGGCAAAACGGGAGGACATAGAAGGAGGGGAACGCCATATGGTTTTTGCAAGGCAGATTTTGCAGGACTGGTTTTGTTTATACCATTTCAAGCCCCCCCTTGCACCCCTAGAATAGAAATTCCAAAAAAGTGACTCCATCTAAGAAAGTACACCCCTCAAGGTATGGGTTTACAAACTTTGTTAACCCTTTAGGTGTTCCACAAGAGTTAATGGCAGATGGAGAAACAATTTTGGAATTTCTATTTTTTGGAAAATTTTCAATTTTAACCCTTCCATTTTTTCCAGTAATAAAGTAAGGGTTAACAGCCAAACAAAACTCAATATGGGTTGCCCTGATTCTGTAGTTTGCAGAAACACCCCATATGTGGTCTTAAACTACTATTTGGCCAAACGGGAGGACATAGAAGGGGAACGCCATATGGTTTTTGGAAGGCAGATTTTGCTGGACTGGTTTATTTACACCATGTACCCTTTCAAGCCCCCTGATTAGGGATCGACCGATATTGATTTTTTAGGGCCGATACCGATACTTTGTCAACTTTCAGGCCGATAGCCGATAATTTATACCGATATTCTGGGTATTTTTATTTTTGAGGAAAAAAAAAAATTCCTACACAAATCTGCTGAAAATTAATGTTTATTGTTAACGTGTATTATTATTTTATTTTTTTTGTAAATCTTTTTCATTTATACTTAATATTTTTGTGTTTTTTTTTACTAACTTTTAGCCCCCTTAGGGACTAGAACCCTTGTCCCATTCACCCTGATAGATCTCTATCAGGGTGAATAGGATCTCACACTGTCCCTGCTGCTCTGTGCTCTGTGCACACAGCAGCATGGAGCTGACTATGGCAGCCAGGGCTTCAATAGCGTCCTGGCTGCCATGGTAACCGATCGGAGCCCCAGGCTTACACAGCTGGGGCTCCGATCGGAGGAGCAGGGAAGAGGGGATCCTGTGGCCACTGCCACCAATGATTAGAACTGGGGGGGGGGGGCGCACTGCGCCACCAATGACTAATACTAGGGGGCTTGAGGGGGGGGGCGCACTGCGCCACCAATGTTTTTACTATTGGGGTGGGTGGCGCACTGCTTGAGGGGGGGGGGGCGCACTGCGCCACCAATGAAGATACCTCTCTTTCACATACAGGAGGCGGGAGCTGGCTGCAGAATCACATAGCCGGCTCCCGACCTCTATTTATGAGCGGTAGCTCCGATCCGCGGCACCTAAGAGGTTAACTACCGCGGACCGCAGCTGCCGTTCATAGAGGTCGGGAGCCGGCTATGTGATTCTGCAGCTCCCGCCTCCTGTATTTGAATTAATGAAAGACTCATCTTCATTGGTGGCGCAGCGGCCACAGCCCCTCCCCTCCTCTTGTCTTCCGTCCTGTCATTGGCGGCAGCAGCAGCACAGGGGGAGGAGACACTGCTTCCTTCTCCCCTGTGCTGCGGAGGGAACACAGAACGCGCTGAGAGCAGCGCGTTCTGTGTTCCCATTACGTTATCGGTATATCGGCAAAATTGATGCCGATACCGATAACGTTCAAAATCCTCAATATCGGCCGATAATATCGGCCAAACCGATAATCGGTCGATCCCTACCCCTGATGCACCCCTAGAGTAGAAACTCCATAAAAGTGACCCCATCTAGGAAACTACGGGATAAGGTGGTTGTTGTTTTGGGCATATTTTAGGGTAAATATGATTTTTGTTTGCTCTATATTACACTTTGAGGCAAGGTAACAAAAAATTAAAATTCTAAAATTGTTTCTACATTCGCTATTTAGTTTTGTGGAACACCTAAAGGGTTAACAAAGTTTGTAAAGTAACTTTTGAATACCTTGAGGGGTGTAGTTTCTTAGATAGGGTCACTTTTTTGGAGTTTCTAGTCTAGGCTACATCAGGGGGGGCTTCTAATGGGACATGGTGTAAATAAACCAGTCCATCAAAATCTGCCGTCCAGAAACCATATGGAGTTCCTTTCGTTCTATGCCCTGCCGTGTGGCGATATAGCCATTTACGACCACATATGGGGTGTTTCTGCAAACTACAGAATCAGGGCAATAAATATTTAGTTTTGTTTGGCTGTTAACCCTTGCTTTATTACCGGAAAAAAATTATTCAAATGGAAATTTTGCCAAAAAATGGCACAGTTTTGGCACAGTTTTTATTTTATATTTTTAAAGCGGACCTTTCACTAGAATAGAAAATGTAAACTAAGTATACAGACATGGAGAGCGGCGCCCAGGGATCCCCCTGCACTTACCATTATCCCTGGGCGCTGCTCCGTTCTACCGGTATAGCCTCCGGTATCTTCATATGTTCGGCTCCACCCAGTTGAGCCTGCCGGCGTCTCTTTCTCCCAGGCTGTAGCGCTGGCCAATCGCAGCGCTCAGCTCATAGCCAGAGAGGAAAAAAAAACTTTCAGGCTATGAGCTGAGCGCTGCGATTGGCCAGCGCTACAGCATGGGAGAAGGAGACCCCGGCAGGCTCAACTGGGTGGAGCCGAACATATGAAGATACCGGAGGCTATACCGGAAGAACGGAGCGGCGCCCAGGTATAACAGTAAGTGCAGGGAGATCCCTGGGCGCCACTCTCCATGTCTGTATACTTAGTTTACATTTTCTATTCTAGTGAAAGGTCCTCTTTAACGATGTTCATCCGAGGGGTTTGGTCAAATGTTATTTTTTATAGAGCAGATCCTTCCGGACGCGGCGATACCCAATATGTCTACATTTTCAAATTTATTTAGACTTTACACTATATTATCATTTTAGGAACCAAAAAAAAAATTTTGTATCTCCATAGCCTGGGAGCTACAGTTTTTTTTTTTGTCGGGAGACTATCTCATTTTTTGCGGGATGAAATGGCGGTTTTATTTGCACTAATTGGGGGTGCATATGACATTTTGATCGCTCGCTATTACACTTTTTGTGATGTTAGGTGGCAAAAAATGGCTTTTTTTTCCACGTTTTAAAAAATAATATTTTTTAACGCTGTTCATCCGGGGGGGGGGGGGGGGGGTTACATGTTAGTTTAATAGAGAAGTTTATTACGGATGCGGCGATGCCCAATATGTATGGCTCTCAGACTTTGGAGACACTAAGCAGGCATCCTCAAACTGCGGTCCTCCAGATGTTGTAAAACTACAATTCCCACCATGCCCTGCTGATGGCTGTAGGTTGTCTGGGCATGCTGGGAGTTATAGTTTCACAACATCTGGAGGGCCGCAGTTTGAGGATGCCTGCACTAAAACTAATATTTTTTGGAAAAAAAAATGGTTCCGTGTCTCCAAAGTCTGAGAGTCATAGTTTTTTATGTTCTCTAGTCTCTAGGGGACTGTTGGGGATTATAAAAATTTTGTACTCCATGGAAGTGTGATACTCCCTGAAGCAATCGATAACGCAGAGGCCCGGATGATCGGGGCAAGTGTCACATTGAGTGGTGGTGTCCTTCCGTATCCCCCTCTTGTGACACACTCTGCATCTTTTTTGGGTTCGTCCCTTCTTTCCAGTGTGGGGCACCACACCTGGAAAATGTTGGCCAGGGGCGATCCGGGCGCCTCCAATTCCCGAGGTACTCCGGCCTGCTCTTTCCCGGTCTGAAAAAAATCAGGTCCTTAAGGACTGCCTCATAGAATTGGAGGAAAGTCCCTGTGCTGCTAGCGCTTCGGGGTAGTACAAAAGCGTTGTACAAGGCAACCTGTACCAAGTAGAACGCAACTTTTTTGTACCATGCCCGGGTTTTGCGCATGTCATTATATGGCTTGAGGACTTGATCAGAGATCAACTCCTCCCATATAACGATTGTAGTCGACAATACAATCAGGCTTGAGGACCGTTGCCGCGGTACCTCGCACAGAGACGGGGGTGGTGCTGTTACCGTGGATTGTGGACAGTACAAGGACATCCCTCTTGTCCTTATACCTGACCAGCAACAGGTTTTCACTAGTAAGGGCACGGGTCTCACCCCTGGGTATAAGTACCTGGAGGGGGTGGGCAGGGAGGCCGCGCAAATTTTTCCGCACGGTCCCACAAGCGAACGTGGATCTGGCGGCAAGGGACCTGAACGAGGGAATGCTAGTATAAAAGTTATCCACGTACAAGTGGTAACCCTTATCTAGCAGTGGGTACATAAGGTCCCACACAAGTTTCCCGCTAACACCCAGAGTGGGGGGACATTCTGGGGGTTGAATACGGGAATCTCGTCCCTCGTACACACGAAATTTGTAAGTGTACACTGAGGTACTCTCACAAATTTTGTACAGCTTCACGCCATACCTCGCCCGCTTAGTGGTAATGTATTGGCGGAGTCTCCCCTTGAACGCAACGAGACACTCATCAACCGCGACCTCCCTTCCAGGTACGTAGGCCGTATCTTATACAGACGGTCATAGGCAGGATCACCTCGGGGGGGGGGTCATGCTGCATTATCTGAATAATGCAGACATTTCCGGATGGCCTCAAACTGGGGACGTGTCATGACCATACTGTAGAGTGGGGTCTGGTAGAGGACGTCCCCACTCCAGTATTACCTGACACTGGGTTTTTGCACTAGACCCATGTGCAGCACGAGGCCCCAAAATGTCCTCGTCTCGGCTGCACTGACCAGCGTCCAGCCACCGGGTCTAGCCAAAAAGGAGCCCGGGTGCTGAGCAACGAACTGTTGGGCGTACAGGTTCGTCTGCTCCACCATCAGATTCACAAATGGGTCACTGAAAAAAAACCTAAAAAAGTCAATCTCAGTAAACCCCACTGTGGGAATCTGGATTCCTGGATTGCCAACAAAATCCGGAATCTCGGGCTCAAATTCCACTGGGGGACACCAGCTGAGTTCACCGGCAGGGGGCTCCGGTGGGCTTATTTCGTTGGCCGGGAACCCAGTACGAGCCCCAGGGCGGCTCGTACTAGGGTGGGCCACAGGGTCCCTAGCATGTGGGGCCCCTGGCTCCGCCTGGCGGCGTCTCCACCACCTTGGGGGCTCATAGTCATCAGATGATGATGAGGAGGAGGATGCGGATGACAAGAGGAACGTGGGGTCATCCTCATCCTTACTGGGGCTCTCGGAGTCGGAGGCAATTTGCTAGGGAGCATAAAGATTGGACTCTGGAGCAATGGAAGAAGGTCATGTGGTCTGATGAGTCCAGATTTACCCTGTTCCAGAGTGATGGGCGCATCAGGGTAACAAGAGAGGCAGATGAAGTGATGCACCCATTATGCCTATTGCCTACTGTACAAGCCTGTGGGGGCAGTGCTATGATCTGGGGTTGCTGCAGTTGGTCAGGTCTAGGTTCAGCAACAGTATGTGCTCCAAGAATGAGGTCAGCTGACTACCTGAACATACTGAATGACCAGGTTATTCCATCAATGAATTTGTTCTTCCTTGATGGCACGGGCATATTCCAAGATGACAATGCCAGGATTCATTGGGCTCAAATTGTGAAAGAGTGGTTCAGGGAGAATAAAACATCATTTGCACACATGGATTGGCCACCACAGAGTCAAGACCTTAACCGCCTCCGGACCGCCTAACGCAGGATCGCGTTCCGGAGGCGGCAGCTGCAGGCAGAGTCACGCATCTATGCGTCATCTCGCGAGACGCGAGATTTCCTGTGAACGCGCGCACACAGGATCGGAAGGTGAGCGAGTGGATCTACAGCCTGCCAGCGGCGATCATTCGCTGGCAGGCTGTAGATGCGATTTTTTTAACCCCTAACAGGTATATTAGACGCTGTTTTGATAACAGCGTTTAATATATCTGCTACATGGTCCTCTGGTGGTCCCTTTTGCTTGGATCGACCACCAGAGGACACAGGCAGCTCAGTAATAAGTAGCACCAAACACCACTACACTACACCCCCCCGTCACTTATTAACCCCTTATTAACCCCTGATCACCCCATATAGACTCCCTGATCACTCCCCTGTCATTGATCACCCCCCTGTAAGGCTCCATTCAGATGTCCGTATGTTTTTTACGGATCCACGGATACATGGATCGGATCCGCAAAACACATACGGACGTCTGAATGGAGCCTTACAGGGGGGTGATCAATGACAGGGGAGTGATCACCCCATATAGACTCCCGAATCACCCCCGTCATTGATCACCCCCCTGTAAGGCTCCATTCAGACGTCCGTATGTTTTTTACGGATCCACGGATCGGATCCGCACAACACATACGGACGTCTGAATGGAGCCTTACAGGGGGGTGATCAATGACAGGGGGGTGATCACCCCATATACACTCCCTTATCACCCCCCTGTAAGGCTCCATTCAGACATTTTTTTAGCCCAAGTTAGCGGGAATTTTAATTATTTTTTTTTTTTTCTTACAAAGTCTCATATTCCACTAACTTGTGTCAAAAAATAAAATCTCACATGAACTCACCATACCCCTCACGGAATCCAAATGCGTAAATTTTTTTAGACATTTATATTCCAGACTTCTTCTCACGCTTTAGTAACATAGTAACATAGTAACATAGTACATAAGGCCAAAAAAAGACATTTGTCCATCCAGTTCGGCCTGTTATCCTGCAAGTTGATCCAGAGGAAGGCAAAAAACCCTGTGAGGTAGAAGCCAATTTTCTCCACTTTAGGGGAATAAAAAAATTCCTTCCCGACTCCAATCATGCAATCAGAATAACTCCCTGGATCAACGACCCCTCTCTAGTAGCTATAGCCTGTAATATTATTACGCTCCAGAAATACATCCAGGCCCCTCTTGAATTCCTTTATTGTACTCACCATCACCAGGGCCCCTAAAATGCCAGGGCAGTATAAATACCCCACATGTGACCCCATTTTGGAAAGAAGACACCCAAAGGTATTCCGTGAGGGGCATGGCGAATTCCTAGAATTTTTTGTCACAAGTTAGCGGAAAATGATGATTCTTTTTTTTTTTTTTACAAAGTCTCATATTCCACTAACTTGTGACAAAAAATAAAAACTTCCATGAACTCACTATGCCCATCACGAAATACCTTGGGGTGTCTTCTTTCCAAAATGGGGACACTTGTGGGGTAGTTATACTGCCCTGGCAATTTAGGGGCCCTAATGTGTGGGAAGTAGTTTGAAATCAAAATGTGTAAAAAAAAATGACCTGTGAAATCCTAAAGGTGCTCTTTGGAATGTGGGCCCATTTGCCCACCTAGGCTGCAAAAAAGTGTCACACATCTGGTATCGCCGTACTCCGGAGAAGTTGGGCAATGTGTTTTGGGGTGTCATTTTACAAATACCCATGCTGGGTGAGATAAATATCTCGGCAAAAGACAACTTTTCCCATTTTTTTTATACAAAGTTGGCATTTGACCGAGATATTTCTCTCACCCAGCATGGGTATATGTAAAATGACACCCCAAAACACATTGCCCAACTTCTCCTGAGTACAGCGATACCAGATGTGTGCTCAGAAAGTCAGAGCTGCTTCAAAGAGCGGAAATTCACATTTTTGTACCATAGTTTGTAAACGCTATAACTTTTACTCAAACTATTTTTTTTACCCAAACATTTTTTTTTTTTAATCAAAGACATGTAGAACAATAAATATGGATGTCGTTTTTTTTGAAAAATTTTACAACTGAAAGTGAAAAATGACATTTTTTTGCAAAAAAATCTGTAAATTTCGATTAATAACAAAAAAAGTAAAAATGTCAGCAGCAATGAAATACCACCAAATGAAAGCTCTATTAGTGAGAAGAAAAGGAGGTAAAATTCATTTGGGTGGTAAATTGCATGACCGAGCAATAAACCGTAAAAGTAGTGTAGTGCAGAAGTGTAAAAAGTGGCCTGGTCATTAAGGGTGTTTAAGCTAGGGGAGCTGAGGTGGTTAAAGGGGCTCTGTCACCCCACTAAACTTATATTTTTTTTTGTGTACTTATAATCCCTATCCTGCCATATTGCCATACATTATGTTATTAATAATTTTCATTCAGTAGATTTAGCAAAAAAACTTACTTTTATGATATGCTAATTACCTTTCTACCAGCAAGTATGGCAAGATAGGGATTATAAGTACACAAAAAAAAAAAATGAGTTTAGTGGGGTGACAGAAGCCCTTTAACCCCATTGAGAATCTTTTTTTTTTGGTGGAGACTTTTTTGGGGGGGACAGGCAGTGTATATACAGTATGCAAAACCTACACTTTTTAATCTCATTTGACACTTCTCTGCTCACGTCTCCATATTAACAAAGTCCATCCGTAACAGTACACCACTTTTTTGTCTTAATTACTTTACATAGTTTAGTATTCATGCAAAAAAAATAAAAAAATATATATATTTTACTATACAATCCCGTTATAAGATCACCCACTAGTAGCAGTGACCGAATCAGTGTGTACAGTTAATAACCATTATGCGTTTTCTATCTGTTAAGTACCCAAATAGTTACAGATGTAACAGGGTTAGCACTCCAGCTCTTAACTCATCGCGTTATCTTGAGACAAAAGCCATTGAAAAGCAATTGAAGGTGTTTGCTTAGATTAGATAACACAACTCCGAAATCTCAGAAAACAGGAGTGTTAACTCTACTCCATCCGTACTTAAAGGGGTTGTCCGGGTTCAGAGCTAAACCTGGACATAATCCCTATTTTCACCCAGGCAGCCCCCTGATAGGAGCATCGGAGCATTTTATGCTCACCCTTGCCCTGCACTGTATTGTGCAGGGCAAGGCCTATTTTGTTTATATTTTTTCACTGCTAAGCGGTGACATCACCGACACTGATGGGTGGGCTTTAGCGCTGCCCTAGCCATTTTACAGGCCCATTAGTGCTGGTGACATCACGTGACTCAGCGGAGGGCAAAGCAGAGCATGGCATGCTCCGATCCTCATATCGGGGGCTGCCTGGGTGAAAATGGGGGTAAGTCCAGGTTCAGCTGTGAACCCGGACAACCCGTTTAAGTGTTACTTTCTCTCTTATTTACCCATACATAGTATTGTTCAAAAACATCAGTACATCATCAGCTGTGTATGTGGCTGCTATACTAAGGATCAACATAGACATGAGATTCCAGATTTAATCTGGATGTATATGCTTTTTGTGGTATAGCGACCATTTTGGCCGCAATGGCCGAGCTGACCTCCTCCTTAATAAGGGATTTCAGGCTATTCACCAGAGAAGGGGCCTCTTCTGACATGATTTTTTCTGTGCACTTCTGACAGTTTTTTTTTTTACTGTGAACCGCTGTCTCTTGCATAAATCACACTTCTTTAATGCAGGTTCCCCTTATTAAGAAGTAAAATTAGAGTGGGGAACCTCCACCAGTGAGAAAGGCAACACATCCATAAAATATATCTCCCAAGAGTAGGCTTACTGGACTGAGGGCCTTAGGGGTGTCGGAAGATTTTTCTGCGGGGAGCGGCATTCTTCCTGCTTGATCCGGAATGCGAATGGCTCTGCACGCTGTCCAGATCTACATGCCAGCATTTTCAGTATGAGACTTCAGAGTCACGTGGTACGCGGCCACACACCGCTCCAGCACACGTTCCTGAAACCACGTCCACCTGACCAGATCTCGCGGAACTCCGGCCCTAAAGGAGAATCGCGTCGCCAGCATGTCTTCCATCCCAGTCTGCTCCAATGGGAGCCAATTTGCCCGGGGCTGCCCGCAGCGCAGGACTTATGCCAAAGCTAGCAGAGGGAGTGGTATCTCGTCCCGGACCCCGCTGCTCTGCTTCAGCCCTCCTGAATATCCAGGGACAACTTACCCAAAGCTGAGTGATATTTAAGCAGGAGGGAACCCCTGCTAGTTCTCTACTTCATCCCGAGGCACAGGAAACAACTGGAGAAGGTAAAGGGGAGGAGGCTTTTATATCTTTGTTCTCCACGTTGTTTCCTGTCCCTGGGAGGTGGGGTAACCTCCTGCTTAGTGCCATTGGGGAGGTGTATGGAAAAAAAAAAAGATGTTTTTCTTTTCAAAAATGTTTTTACTGTGTAAAACTTTACAAAAATAAAACAAATAAGACATATTGGGTACTGCTGCGTATGATAGTCAGAAAAAAATTAAATAAATAAGGCTTTCAGAAAATGGCAGACATGTTTACTGGTTACTGTGCTGAAGATCTGCCTTCAGCACAGTAACCATCAGGGACCATTACTATGTGTCCCTGATCATGTGGTCTCCATGATAACCCTATCATAGAGATCACATCCATTATACACTGCCTGCCAAAAAAAAGTCGCCAGCAAAAGAAAGCCTTTAGCTTTGATTACGGCATGCATTCGCTGTGGCATTGTTTTGATAAGCTTCTGCAATGTCACAAGATTTATTTTCATCCAGTGTTGCATACATTTTTCACCAAGATCTTGCATTGATGATGGTAGAGTCTGACTGCTGCGCAAAGCCTTCTCCAGCACATCCCAAAGATTCTCAATGGAGTTAAGGTCTGGTCTCATGCTCCCTGAACCACTCTTTTACAATTTGAGCCCGACGAATCCTGGCATTGTCATCTTCGAATATGCCCGTGCCATCATGGAAGAAAAAAAATCCATTGATGGAATAAGCTGGTCATTCAGTATGTTAAGGTAGTCAGCTGACCTCATTCTTGGAGCACATACTGTTGCTGAACCTTAGACCTGACCAACTGCAGCAACCCCAGATCATAGCACTGCCCCCACAGGCTTGTACAGTAGGCACTAGGCATGATGGGTGCATCACTTCATCTGCCTCTCTTCTTACCCTGATGCGCCCATCACTCTGGAACAGGGTAAATCTGGACTCATCAGACCACATGACCTTCTTCCATTGCTCCAGAGTCCAATCTTTATGCTTCCTAGCAAATTGAAGGCTTTTTTTCTGGTTTGCCTCACTGATTCGTGGCTTTCTTGGGGCTACACAGCTGTTCAGTCCCAATCCCTTGAGTTCCCTTAGTGTTGTGTGTGAGGAAATGCTCATACTTTCACAATTAAACATAGCCTTGAGTTCTACTGTTTTGCTTCGATTTGATTTCAAATGTTTAAGTGATCGCCGATCACAATCATTCAGGATTATTTTTTGCCGCCACATTTCTTCCTCGAATACGATGGGTCCCCACTAGCCTTCCAGTTTTTAATAATGCGTTGGACATTTCTTAACCCAATTTTAGTAGTTTCTGAAATCTCCTTAGATGTTTTCTCTGCTTAATGCATGCCAATGATTTGACCCGTCTCAAAACAGACTAACATCTTTTCTACGACCACGAGGTATGTCTTTCGACATGGTTGTTTAAGAAATGAGAAGCAACTCATTGCACCAGTTGGGGTTAAATAACTTATTGCCAGCTGAAAGATAATTGCCCATCCAGTAATTATCCAATAGGAGGCTCATAACTATTTGCTTAGTTAAATCCAGGTGGCAACTTTTTGGGGGGACAGGCAGCGTATTTACTAAAAACACAGCCAGGACAGAGGCTGTGCTCCTCTCTCCCCTCAGTGCAGTTGTTCTGTGAGGAGAGAGATATCCGACCCTATTAGATATAGTCTGTTACTGTCGGTCAGAGGCCATCTGTCACTGTCCGTATGTCACTGGCGGTCAGAGGCTGTCACTGTGTCTGTCACTCGCGGTTAGAGGCCAACTACAAAGGAAAAGGGGGTTAGTCAGCACATCCCAATGCGCAGGTGCACGTCGCTATGGCGGAAAACACAAATAGAACAACACATAGTGCAACAGCACTCTACAAACCAAATAAAGTACAAATACATATTACATTGCAAATGCTATGCTAATAAAATTAGAGATGCTTGGCAAATATATTTTGTACAAAAATATTTGAGCCCGTCTGCCGCACGTCAAGGCAATCTCTATAAGACTGGAACCTAACACCAAGTTCACCTGTTAAGTGCCATGACAGCGACCATGAAGTTCAGGAGGTGTAGGTTCCACATGCATGCTGGGGCCATTTTGGTTTATCTCTCTGTGGTGCCAAAATTGCCTCCATTGAATCCAGGTACTACAAGTACCAACATGCATGCAGAGCAAATTATATACTCATGCTACTTAAAATCAGCCTGTGAGGCAAAACAGGCTACAGGAGTGCACGACAGCCACGTCTCCTATATAAACTACAAAGGAAATATGTGATTACACTAACCGGTAATCTTTTTTCCTTGAGCCTATGACAGCAGCCTTGGATAGTGTCCGCCCCCTCCTCAGGACAGGAAACACTTTAAAAGGAGGGATCAACCCCCTACACGCCAGGAAACATAATAACTTTTCTATACTTATATATAATTTTTTTTTTTATATAGGGAAGGGAATTAAGCTGGTGCTGTCATAGGCTCAAGGAAAAAAGTTTACCGGTAAGTGAAGTCTGTAATGCCTAAAAAAAAAGTGTGAGGAGAACTCCATGTGGTAGCTCTACAAATTTGCTCTATGGAGGCAGAGGCCCTTTCTGCCCAGGACGTGGAGACCGCTCTGGTAGAGTGGGAGCCCAAATCCCGTAGGCGGGGGAACTTCCTTGGAGGAATACGCTAAATGAATAGTCTGCCTTATCCACCTGGCTATAGGCTGGGAGGAAGCGGCCAAACACTTTTTTGCCCGAAAAAAAAAAAAAAGAGAAGCTTAGAGGTAGATCTCCAAGGTTGAGTGATCTCTAGGTACTGCAAGAGACACCTCCTAACATCTAGAGACAGTGGAATTCTGACTCTTTCCTATTTTTTGGAGAGGCACAGAATGAAGGTAAGATGATGTCCTGAGAACGATGATAGGAATACGACAACTTCGGTAAAAATGAAAGATCTGGTGAAATTATCAACAGATCCTCCAAAATATTTAAATACGGCTTTTCAATAGAAAAGGCCGAAATCTCGCTCACTCTCCTAGCTGATGTAATAGCTAGTAAAAAGGCCAATTTTAATGTTAAAACCTTTATGGAGATCTCCTGAATGGGTTCAAAGGGATCTGACGTAAGGGCAGAAAGTACCAGGTTTAAATCCCATGGAGGAACATTAACTCTATGGACTGGAGCTAACCTTGAGACTGCCGTTATAAATCTTTTTTATCCAAGGGTGCTCAGCCAGCTTGAACTCAAAAAGAGCACTTAAGACCGAAATTTGTACCTTAGAAAATCTAACACTAGAGGTAAATCGGGGGCTTTGAACATACAAAAGGCCCTCCAAACACGTAAGTAGATCTTGCGACTTGCCAATAGAGTGTTGACTACCTCCTCTGATAACCCCTTCTTCCTGAAAATCCTTATTTTAAAAGCCAGGCAGTCAAATGAAGATTCTCTACCGCGGGGTGAAGGATGGGACCCTGAGCTAGAAGTCCCGGGAAGACTGGAAGAACCCAAGGGGGGGCAACTGACATTCTGCGGAGCCAGGAAAACCAAACCCTCCTCGGCCACAAGGGAGTTATCATGATGACTAGAGCACTCTCCTACCTTATCTTTTTTAGGACTCTTGGCAATAATTTTAATGGGGGAAATGCATAAAGAAGTCCCTCTCGCCATGATTGAGCTAGAGCATCCACAGCTGTTGGATGCCCTTCTGGAAAAAGAAAGCAGAACCTCTTTACCTTCCTGATGATTCTGGTGGCAAAGAGGTCTGTCACTGGAAGACCCCATAAGGCAACTATCTTGCTGAATATCTGCTGGTCCAAAGACCATTCTCCTTGATGAAGAGGATGGCGACTTAAGAAGTCTGCTGTCACATTGTCCCTTCCTCTCAGATGTACTGCAGAAATTGACAAAAGAGAATCCTCTGCCAGACAAAAGATATTTTGACCGAGGGACATTAGACTCTGGGATCTGGTACCTCCCTGTCTGTTGATGTATGCCACCGCAGTCATGTTGTCGGAATACATTTTTACATTCCTGCCTCTTATTACTTGGAGACTCTCCTTAAAGGCTATCCAGATGGCGTATAGCTCCTTGAAATTGTGAGATTGGGACTGAATCTCTAGATCCCAAGATCCCTGGAGGAGGGACTCTATATGGGCTCCCCAACCATAAGGACTCGCATCTGTGGTCAGGAGTAAGACATCTTGTCTCTGCCACGGAACTCCCCCCTGGAGGTTCGATAGATTCATCCACCACTCCAGGAGAGCTTCTGGGGCAATAAATGAATCTCCGAGTCCAGAGACAAAGGACTCCTGTCCCAGACTTCCAGAATCTGCAGTTGGAGTGGTCTCGAGTGGAACTGAGCCCACTCCACCCCCGGAATGGCAGCTGTCATAAGCCCTAAAACTGACATGGCTTGTCTTAGGGAAACTCACTGATAGAAAAAACAGGCACTGAACTCTGGATCTGATCAGACAGGCTTTGTGAAGGGGAAGCAGGCACATCTGTGACGTGGAATCTAGGGTCATCCCAAAAAAAGGTGCACACCTCAGGGCTCCAGATAGCGACCAAAATGGTCGCCAATGCGACTTAGAATTTACAAATGGCGACAAGACTTTTTAGTCTTGTCGCCATTTGCGACTAGACCCGCCGCTGCAGCTCTGCAGTTGAATACAGCGGCGGGGCACAGGAGATGATAGTTCTCTGCCCCGCCGCCGATGTTCTTCTCAGCAGCGCAGAGGAGAAGGAGTCTTTCCCTCCCCCCTGTGCTGCCGCCGCCAATAAGGAGAGCGACGGGAGGAGGAGGGGGAGGGGCTGTGGCCACTGCGCCACCAATGAAGATAACTGACCTGTTAATACAAATACAGGAGGCGGGTGCCGGAATTAAATAGCCGGCACCCGACCTTTATGACCTGGAGCTGCGATCCGCTGCAGTTTACCCCTCAGGTGCGGTACCCGAGGGGTTAACTGCAGCAGATCGCAGCTCCCTGTCAGAGGTTGGGTGCCGGCTATTTGATTCCGGCACCCGCCTCCTGTATTTGTATTAACAGGTCAGTTATCTTTATTGGTGGCGCAGTGCGCCCCCCCCCCCCCCCAGTATAATAAACATTGGTGGCGCAGTGGGTAGTGCCAATGAGAATGAAAAATTATTAACTCACCACCTCCAATTGATCGCGTAGCTGCCGGTCTCCTGTTCTTTCTTCAGGACCTGTGGTGACATCACTGAGCTCATCATATGGTCCATTACCATGGTGATGGATCATGTGATGTACCATGTGATGAGCACAGTGATGTCACCACAGGTCCTATGACAAGTCCTGAGGAAAGAACAGGAGACCGGCTGCTACGCTTTCAATTGGATGAGGCGAGTTAATTTATTTTTATTTTTTTTAACTCTGATTGGCACTGCCCACTGCGCCACCAATGTTTATTATACTAGGGTGTTGGGGGGGCACACTGCGCCAACAATGTTTATTATACTGGGGTGTTGGGGGGGCACACTGCGCCAACAATGTTTATTATACTGGGGTGTATATAATGGTTATTATATTGACCTTCTACTAAGCATTCTGTATTAAAGAATGCTATTATTTTCCCATATAACCATGTTCTAAGGGAAAATAATACAGTGAATAGACTTTCATCCTAGAAACCATGCGTGAAAATCGCACCGCATCCGAACTTCTATGGGGCTTCATGAATAACGCACAACATAGAGCATGCTGCGTTTTTCACGCAACGCACAAGTAATGCGTGAAAATCACCGCTCATGTGCACAGCCCCATAGAAGTGATTGGGTCCGGATTCAGTGCGGGTGCAATGCGTTCACCTCACGCATTGCACCCGCGCAGAAATCTCGCCCATGTGAAAGGGGCCTAAGGGTGAATAGGACAAGGGTTCCAGCCCTTAAGGAGGCTAATAGAAAGTATTAAAAAAAAAACACACTAAGGCTACTTTCACACTTGCGGCAGTGTGATCCGGCAAGCAGTTCCGTCGTCGGAACTGCCTGCCGGATCCGCCGATCTGGATGTGACTGAAAGCATTTGTAAGACGCATCCAGATGCGGATCCGTCTCACAAATGCATTGCAAGAACGAATCCATCTCTCCGCTTGTCATGCGGACAGACGGATCCGTCTTGTATCTTTTTACACATTTTTACCGGGCTGCGCATGCGCAGACCGGAAGGACGGATCCTGCATTCCGGTATTTTGAATGCCGGATCTGGCACTAATACATTCCTATGGGGAAAAATGCCAGATCCAGCATTCAGGCAAGTCTTCAGTTTTTTTCGCCGGAGATAAAACCGTAGCATGCTGCGGTTTTATCTTTTGCATGATCAGTCAAAATGACTGAACTGAAGACATCCTGATGCATCCTGAACGGATTACTCTCCCTTCAGAATGCATGGGGATATGCCTGATCAGTTCTTTTCTGGTATAGAGCCCCTAGGATGGAACTCTATGCCGGAAATGAAAAACGCTAGTGTGAAAGTACCCTAAAATATTAAGTTTAAATCCCCCCTTTACATATAAAATATATAAACAATAAATAAATAAACATATTACATAGCGCTGCGTCCGAAAAGTCCAAACTATAAAATTATTAAAATATATCTCCTATTCGGTGAGCATTCGCCATTTTTTAGTCACCTTGTCAGCCCAAAAAATAGCATAGGACTGTTCTATTATGGGCTGAACGTTTCATAAAATGCGAAATGCACGCGGCTTTTTTTGGTGTTTTTTTTTTTTTTTTTTTCGCGGTATTGAGTATCGCAATACTTTTTTATGGTAACGAAAGCCAATCAAAATTTTGGTATCGCAACCCTACGCCGATCGGATCGGCGTAGCGTTGTCACTATACCGAAATTTTGATTCGGTTTCAATTTGGCGACTAAAAATATTTCAGTTCAGGAGCCAATGGCTACTAGATATTTTTTTTAGTCTGGAACACTGCACCTAACTCGGAATTAAACTGGACTTTTCTATGTTTAGATCCCATCCTAATCTGTCCAATACTTCCCTGAACCATGAAATCTGCTCCTCCAGCTGTGTGAAGGTCAGAGAGAAGGAGAAAGTCATCCAGATATGGGAGAACAATTAAATCCTTTTCCCTCAATTGGGCCATCATCTCTGCTATAATCTTTGTGAATACCCTGGGGGCCTGCGACAACCCGAAGGGGAGCGCCTGAAATTGCACGTGCAGGAACCTGTCCTCCAATTAAACCGCTACCCTTAGGTACCTTTGATGACTGGGATGTATAGGGATATGGTAGTAGGCATCCCTGAGATCCAGGGACGCCATAAAACAATTTGGAAACCGATTTAAAATCACAGACTTGATAGTTTCCATACGAAATCTTTCGTACACTAGAAACTGGTTCAGAAGTTTCAAATTTATCATTGTGCAATGAGCAGGACCGTGGTACGGTTACACGGACGCCAAATTATGCAGTGGGTCCGGATATGGGTATATAAGTCTATAGTTTTTGTTTGTGATGCCAATTGCAGCGTGCGCAGGTTACAGTCTCAGGGCCCTTTAAGATGTTGCAACTCACGTACCAGGTTAGGAATACCAGAGTGGTATGTCTGTGTAGTAGGAGGTATAGTGTCAACGTTGTCTCCTACCTTGGTTCGGCTGGACTCCTGGATCCTGGCTCACTTGCAATAAATGAGGGTTGCTAGTAGGAGTAATTGAGGAACTTGGTAGTAATGAATGAGATCCAGACTTGGAATATAACTCAACTTGTCTTTACTGGAGGCAGCATTAATCCATATGAGTTACAGCAATAGTCTCTGGTCCCAGCAGGTATTGATCCCTGGCATACATTGCCAATATCTCTTCTGCTCCTATCATGTGCCTGGAGAATATGGCAGGAATCTGTCTTCTGCTTTGTATGGGACTGACTAGCTGATGAGGAATTTGGCTTCTCCTGGTCTCTGGATGGTACTCACAGTTCTGCTCACAGGGAATGGTTCGTCCTGGAGTTCTGGAGGTGGCTGCTTGCTTGTCACCAGTTAAGGCTGAAGGCTCAGACTGGGGATGAAGATCTTTGGTCTTAACCGAGACAAGATCCTGGGTTGGAATCCCTAGAACTGGGAGCTCCTACCAGCACAGCCTTCCCCTAGCCGGGGTGGCTGGCACACTCTAACACTAACTTCCTTCTCTCCCCATGAGGCAGGACATGGACGAGCCCACTCTGCTCAAAGAGGGGGGAGCTAAACTGGAATGAACTATTCCAGTCTAGATATGCTAAACTGTTACTAAAGCCTTGCTAAACATTGCTGAGACCTGCTGGTGAACATGAAAATTACAGCAAATACATGTAACAGGCTTAGAAAATGCACATTTGTGAGGAATATTAAATAAAATCACATTAGATGACAAGGCACATGTTACCAACAAATAGTAGCAGGGAAAAAGAGTTTAGTAACATAACTCTGGGATGTTACAATTGTACGATGGGAGCCGTTCGGTTTCTTTGCAAAAAAAGAGAGTTGAATAAAACCCTTTTGTTCTTTCTTGCACTGGGACTTCCAACAGAACATTCTTTTCTAATAGGGAAGATACCTCTGAAACTATGGCCGCCTGTTTCTGAGGACTTGAACGATAATGTTATAATGAATCTTTCTGGTGGCAACCTCTGTAAATGTATCTTGTAGCCTTCCCTTAGGATGGATATTATCCATGGGCTGTTTAATATTTTTTGCCACTTTCTGCGAAGTGGGAAAGCCGACCTCCTACCGGGGCCCTGGCGTCATTGTGGCTGCTTCTTTGAGGCCTCTGCTCCGGAAAATTCTCCGACATGATATAGCGCATAGTTTGGCCTTGGAGGTAGAATCTCCCTACCAATCCTTTAACCAAATGGTTCTACGTGCAGAGTTAGATAGGGCGGAAGCTCTAGCCGAAAATTTTAACGAATCTGCCGACGCATCAGCTAGAAAATCAATGGCATTAAAAATAGTGGGAAAGGAAGACAACAGCTGCTCTCTAGGGGTTCCTTTCTTTAAATGATTTTCTATATCTTTCACCCAAATTTTTAGGGATCTAGCCATGGAAGTGGCCGCAATGGCAGGTCTAAAAGCTCCCGCCGTAGCTTCCCAGCTCTTTATTAAATAAATTTCCGCCCTTCTATGTGTCTTCAAAGGGAAGAGACGCTTTTTTGGAATTCTTGGCGACTGGGGCATCTAGTTTTGGGGCCCTATCCCAACAAGCAGAAATTTTCTCATCAAATGGATATTTACGTTTTATGGAAGAGGGAATAAAAAATTTCCTATCTGGCTTACTCCATTCCCTACTGATAACAGCAACTCCCTCTTCCTCCAATCCTGACAGTAATTTGTGATCGCTGGAGGGGGGAATAGAGGCAGCTGCAGAGGTGCTGGGGTGACCTTCCAAGAGGCTGTTAACCGACTCCTTTACTGACTCCTTAACTTCATCCCGGATCATCTGTCTTAGACTGGTCATGAGACAGGGCCTCATCCTCCAATAACTTGCTTACACAGGTCTGACAGATAGGCTTTACCCAGCCCGACGGTAACTTTTTCTTACAAATAGCACACCCTCTATCCTTAGATCTGGAGACCCTTCTACTCTACTTGGAGACTTAAATACAGAGAAATAGCCCCATAAGAAACTGCAACCTCAGAGTTTATGGGGTATTCACCACTCTTACCCCACCATGGTACCGAATATTCATTGGTGGTTTCAGTGGGATCTGCGTGCTGTGTCTGCTCCATGGTCACACACTGTATAAGCCGAAAATGGAGAAACAGACTGCTAGCTTCTTCTCCCGCTAGCAGTATGAGCTGGCTGAACTTTAACTCTGCCGGGCGCGCAACGGCTCCCCTCACTTCCGGTCTACAGCTTCGCGCTTCCTCTTACTGCCGAAACCGTAAGTGTGTCAAAACGCCGGCAGCCGAACATGCGGACACGTCCGGGAGGCATGCGAACCTCCCGAACTGAGAAGGGACCGGAGCGGGAGGAAGAGTCAGAGTTTCAGGCTCTGCAGTGGCTTCCTCAGAAGTCTTACGCCGCCGGGTAGTCCCTGGATTCAATGGAGGCCATTTTAGCACCACAGAGATATAAACCAAAAGGGGCCCAGTACGCATGTGGAATCTACACCTCCTGAACTTCATGGTCGCCGTCATAGCACATAACAGGTGAACTTAGTGTTAGGTTCCCGTCTTATAGAGATCGCCTTGACGTTCGGCAGACGGGCTCAAATATTTTTGTCACTCGCGGTCAAAGGCCAACTGTCACTGTTCATCTGTTAGTCAGTCAGTGGACATCTGTTAGGGTCCATCCATAATTGTTGGTCAGTGGACGTACTGCTACTGATGCTAGTGAACACTTACTTTCAATTTTTAGGGTGGGATATAATTTTGTTCTTTCTGACCTTTTTAGTAAATAAAATGGCTCGAAGATTATTCAGTGCAGAGCAGGCATATGAATTTCTATGCTCTGAAAACTCTGAATCAGACACCACTTCAGGAGGGGAAAATATTTTCCGATAGCGGAGACTCTAGCTCTGCTTCCATCCCCAGACCCCATAGCCCTATGGTGGTAGAAGTTGCCGTCAGTTTATTCCCTCCAAGAGTGCCAGATATGGGGTGAAATTATATAAGGTGTGCGAGAGCACAACCGGCTACACCTGCGGTCTGTCTGTATATGAAGGCAGAGACTCCCAACTTAACCTTCCCCAGGCTGCCCTGAAACTATTGGGACTCCGGGAAAAATTGTGCTGCGATCTATTGGCGCCATTCCTGCACAAAGGGTACCACGTGTACATGGATACCTTTTACACTAGCATACCCAGTTTATTGTTTATATATTTTATATGTAAATTTGGGAAAGGGAGTGATTTATACTTAGTATTTGTGTTTTTTTTAAAACTTTTTATTTAATAACTATTTCCTCCCTTAGGCGCTAGAACCTGGGATCTTTTAATCCCTTGTCCTACACACCATAATAGAGATCCATTAGGGTGAATAGGACTTTACACTCTCCCTGCTGCAGTGCTTTTGCAGGGAGCTTCCCATGGCAGCCAGGGCTTCAGTAGCTTCCTGGCTGCCATGGTAACCAATTGGAGCCCCGCGATTACACTGCTGGGGCTCCAATCACAACTGCCACTGCACCACCAATGAAGAGGGCGGAGGGGACCCTGTGGCCACTGCCATCAATGATTATAATACTGGGTGGTGGGGCACTGCACCACCAATGACCAATACTGAGGTGGTGGGGAGTGCACTGCGCCACCAATGCCTTTAATACTGAAGAGGGGGGGGGGGGGGGGGGCGGCGCACTGCGCCACCAATGAGTATAATTAATGTTTAATACAGAAGGTTTAACTGCCACTGATCGCAGCTCCCTATCATAGAGGCCGGGTGTCAGCTTTGTGATTCTGCCGCCAGCACCTGCCTCCTGTATCTGCATTAAACATTAATTATCTTCATTGGTGGCACAGTGGTCACAGCCCCTCCCCTCTCTCCTGTCATTGGTGGCAGCGGCACATGGGGAATGGAGAGAGACTGCTTCCTCCCCTGTGCTGCTGAGGGAACATGGTGCGCGCTGAGAGCAGCGCGTGCCATGTTCTGTGATACTAGGCTGTGCAGTAGCGCAATCTACTATCGGTAAAAGGCAAATCAGTGAGTGTTTGTAGAGTCTCAGCCTGCCAGGTCACAGGCTTATAATCTGCTGTACCTCGTGAAGAAATGGCTCCATCCTGAGACTTTGGGCCCATAGCAGATGATAGAGAAGGGTGGTGGATCGGTTTGTGCGTACTCTGCCAGTGGCCATTCAGTGTTGGGTGGGTCAGGGGGACCCGGGCAACCTCGACCAGTTGGGTCAGCCTGGTCGAGTGGTACATGGCCACCCAGGATTTAGTGCGGGACATTTCTCAAAAACGGGTGACACCCCGACCCCACAGAGACTGGGAAAAAGTCCCGATCCCAAGCAGGGGAAAATACATCCCAAAGGCCCATTAAGCGTGCCCCGTGGGCTCGTGAAGACACATTTATCCAATGCTGGCGGTGCCAGGGGCCTGGACATATGGCCGCTAACTGCCCCTTGACCACTGAACCTATGGACTGAAGGTCCACATTCTATGCCAGGCCTATCTGTACCACAGACACCCTGTTGAGCGCTGGTGAACCTCCCATGTGCCAGGTGTCAATTAATGGGTATCGGGTTAACCCACTGTTAGACTCCGGGAGTCTAGTGACCCTAGTGCACAGGTCACTAATTGGTCAGAAAAATCCCTCTGAACAAAAAGGTCTCTATTATCTGTATCCATAGGGATATCTGAGAGTATCCAAAGGCGATAGATGTCATTGCCACGCCGGGCGGGGAGGTACAGCACATGGTAGGAGTGGTAAAGAATCTTCCATACACGGCTATTTTGGGAAGAGACTTACCCATATTCTGGTCCTTCTGGAAGGAGGGAGCACGATCTCATGTGGAGAAAGACTCTCCGGGTCCTGAACCCGAAGACTCAGATTTCGGGATACCGGCCGTAGGGGTCCCCATCATAGGGCTAGAGTAACCCCATTAGGTTTCCCCTAGAGGTATTGGCCGGTGAGGCCGCAGAGGCCACATCTATCCCGGAGCTGGAGGGAGGTGTCCTGGGAGATATTTGGGACCGCCCAACTCCAGTACCCCACTCTGGTACGGGCCAGCGAAAGAGTGACTAATCAATGGGGTAGCCCAACACCTGGGCACAGAAGCAGTGTTAAACAATATGGCTGTTTCCCAGGACTTATTGTACCGCGTTGACAAGGTCAGACAGGAGGTAGTGGAACAGTTAGTGGTACCACAGCCCTACCGACGGGCAGTATTACAATTGGTTCTTCTGGCCTAGTGTCTATTTAGAGGTTCCGGAGGTTACTGCTCCCACAGCGAATTTCCATAGTCCACTGGTACCTCTTCCCATTACAGAGGTACCTTTTGAGCAGATCGCTATGGATCTTGTGGGGCCCGTGGTAAAGTCAGCCAACACCACATATTTGTGGTATTGGACTATGCGACTCGGTATCTGGAGGCCATTCTTCTCCACCATACCACAGCCAAACTTATTGCCAGGGAACTATTTGCCATGTTTTGCCTCACTGGGTTGCCCAAAGAGATCCTTACGGATCAAGGTACTCCTTTTATGTCCAACTTGACAAAGGAGTTTTGAAAGCTGCTTCGAATCAAGCAGTTATGCACATCAGTGAATCACCAAACAGATAAGCTGGTGGAAAGGTTTAATAAAACCCTAAAGAGTATGTTGAAAAGGGTAGTATCCCAAGATGGGAAGACTGGGATATGTTGCTGCCATATTTGATGTTCTCCATCCGAGAGGTACCCTCAATGGGATTTTCCCTGTTTGAAATGTTATATGGCAGACATCCCAGAGGCCTGCTGGACATTGCCAAAGAGACATGAGAGCGTAATAGAACACATTGCAGATATGCAGGACCGGATTGCATCAATAATGCCCATTGTGAGAGAACCTCTAGGAAAGGCTCAGGAAGCTCAGAGCAGGGGTATAATAAAAAAGCCAGTGTCAGGACCTTTTCCCCAGGAGATAGAGTTCTCATGCTCGTGCCCACTGCTGAGTGTAAGTTTCTGGCCAAATGGCAAGGGCCCTATGAAGTTCACACAAAGTGGACGAAGTTAACTATAAAATATATCAGCTTGGGCTGAGAAAACTAGAACAAATATATGACGTAAACTTGCTAAAGGAGTGGAGGGACCGAGAATCCCTGTGGGCCACTGAGGCGCTAGTTGGTACTAGTGAAGACCCTCCAACGTCAGTTCCAACAGAGGTCGGAGTAAAAATAGTAGAAATCCTGTCAAAACAACAAAAGCGGGAGGTCAGGAAGTTAGTGCAGCAGAACACCAATGTCTTTTCAGAAAGGCCTGGTCGTACATCGGTGGTCCAGCATGACATTGTCACCGAGCCGCGGGTAAGAGTACGAATGAACCCATACCGTTCGCCAGAGGCCCGGAGACCAGCAATTACAGAAAATGCTTAGCCTAGGAGTTAGAGGAATCAAAGAGCGAGTGGGCTAGTCCCATTGTGCCGATTCCAAAGCCAGACGGATCATTACGATTTTGTAACGATTTCCGGAAATTGAATGAAGTGTCGAAGTTCGACCTTTATCCAATGCCCCGGGTTGACAAGCTGATTAAAAGACTGGGCCAGGCCCAGTACTTCACGATGCTGGATTTAACCAAGGGTTACTGGCAGGTACCTCTGACAGAGTCAGCAAAGTAAAAGACTGCCTTTGTCACACCGGAGGGACTTTATCGCTATGTCGTTTTGCCTTTTGGGTTGCATGGGGTACCCGCCACGTTCCAGAGGCTGATGGACATAGTCTTAAAACCTCATCAGAAGTACGCATCTGCCTACTTGGATGATATCCATAGTGGCGACTGGCAGTCTCATATGTCCCATATGCAGGCAGTCGTGGACTCACTTTGAGATGCGGGCTTGACTGAAAATCTTTCAAAGTGTATCATAGGGCTAGAGGAAGCTCATTATTTTGGGTACGTGATTGGCCGTGGGATCATCAAACCTCAAATAAACAAAGTCGAGGCCATTCAAAATTGGCCCCGACCTCTCACGACGAAGCAAGTCAAAACGTTTCTCGGCATGATTGGGTATTATAAGCAGTTTATACCCAATTTCGCAGGGAGGGCAGCACCCCTGACCGATCTGCTAAAAGGAAGTCAGTCAGGATTTGGTGGAATCCTCAGGCAGAAGAAGCCTTTCAGGCCCTGAAATTAGCTTTTTGTGAACAGCCCGTCCAATCCAACCCCAACTTTAAGGATGAATTCATCGCCCAAACAGAAGAGTCTGAAGTACGGCTAGGAGCAGTTCTATCCCAAAGAGTGAACGGAGAAGAACATCCGATCACTTATTTGAGCACAAATCCTAGCCCAGCAGAAAAGAACTATAGTGTAGTGGAGAAGGAGTGCCTAGCCATCAAGTGGGCCTTGGAGTCCTTACGGTACTACCTGCTGGGGCGACATTTTCACCTGGTGACAGACCAATTTACTGTTGGTCTGGATGAGAAATTCAAAGGAGACAAATGCTCGGGTCACCAGGTGGTTTCTCTCCTTGCAGAATTTTAATTCCATCTAGCATGAAAACTACAGGGCCCTGTTTGTGTTTTGGTGCAAATGTTCACCCCCACAGGTTTGAACAGATGGTGGGGGGGGGGGGGGAATATGTGAGGCTGTGACAGGCCTCATATGAAGGAAGGTATGCATCTCCCAGAATGATGCAGTAAACTAATTAGATACATATTGTGGTTTGCTGTGGTGCACCTGAGACGTGCCACCAAGGTACCCGGCCTTGGTGGAGTGGAAACTAAAAGCTAGAGTGTGTCCACTAACATAGATAGTAGACACTGTTGTTACCTAGAATAGCTGGTAACAGCTAATCCTTGCCTGGCTTTTACTGGGAGTAAGCAAAGAGCTGGGTGGGTGCTTAATCCCCACGATCCACTTAAGGGTTTATACGTGGCTCATGTCCACGATTGTGTTTTAAAAGTGAGCAGCAGGGTGTGTCTGTGGAGTGAGGCTGCAGATCACACACTGTAAGGCACGTGTGAAGGAAACACTGGCCTGTGGACTGATTACCTGACCCAGCTGCGATCTGGCTGTAACTTAACTAAGTTGGCTGGAATAAGCAGTAAACATTTTTGAAGAGACTTTGTTGTGTCCCTGCCTTTCTTCAAAACTGGTCACAGGAGCCCACGGCATTACAATGAGTTGACTGCAATAAAGTAATCTGTAAAAAAACAAGAAGTGGCGCCAATTATTAGACAGTGGCCAGTGCAAAAACTGCAAGATTTTTGGTTTTAGATTAATTACAAAAATTGAGATGGAAAATTAAAAACATCAAAAATTATTAAAAAAGAAGTTAAACATAAAAAAGTGATTTAGACAGCATGTCATTTTCTAACGATAATCCTATAAATGCATTGTAGGAAAATATATGTTTTTATTTTAGAAAGATCATAAGATGAGGCAGATGTGAATTTGTTCTTGGGAGGAAGGGGGCATAAGAATAAATAAAACATACAGTATATATGTATAAACAGTGATCTCTGACAGATATTGAGCAGGATTTTACTGGCCAGGTCTGCAAACTGTTACTATCCAGACTACAGGATATGCACTTGCAAATTACATAATTCTATTGCGATTGCAATACAACAGGCGTATGTCTCCACTTTGCGAGGCTTACATAATAGAAACCGCCCAAAAATGACCCCATTCTATAAACTACACCCCTCAAGGTATTCAAAACTGATTTTACAAACTTCGTTAACCCTTTAGGTGTTGCACAAGAGTTATTGGCAAATGGGGATGAAATTTGAGAATTTCATTTTTTTGCCTAATTTTCCATTTTAACCCATTTTTTCCACTAACAAAGCAAGGGTTAACAGCCAAACAAGACTGTATCTTTATTGCCCTGACTCTGCCGTTTACAGAAACACCCCATATGTGGCCGTAAACTACTGTACGGGCACACAGTAGGGCGTAGAGCAAGCATGTCAAACTCAAAGGCTAACATGGGCCAAAAAAACAAAATTTAAGTTTATGTGGGCCGCATCAAAAAAAAAAAAAAAATCGTACATTTTCATAGAACAACATTGTTGTTTCATGACTGCTGACCCCCAACATCCCGTTGCCCAATAACACAAGTGAGACCTATATATATATATACAAATATTAAACTTCACTATAAGACGCACCTAGGTTTTTGAGGAGGAAAATAAGAAAAAAATATTTTTAACCAAAAGTTGTGCTTTTGGTGGGCTTTGAATTAATGGTGGTCTGTGCATGACACTATTATGGGGGATCTGTGGATGACGCACTGTCATGTGGGGGATCTGTGGATGACGCACTGTCATGTGGGGGATCTGTGGATGGCACTGTTATGGGGGATCTGTGGATGGCACTGTTATGGGGGATCTGTGGATGGCGCTGTTATGGGGGATCTGTGGATGGCACTGTTATGGGGGATCTGTGGATGGCACTGTTATGGGGGATCTGTGGATGGCACTGTTATGGGGGATCTGTGGATGGCACTGTTATGGGGATCTGTGGATGGCGCTGTTAGGGGGGATCTGTGGATGGCGCTGTTAGGGGGGGATCTGTGGATGGCGCTGTTATGGGGGATCTGTGGATGGCGCTGTTATGGGGGATCTGTGGATGGCACTGTTACGGGGATCTGTGGATGGCGCTGTTATGGGGGATCTGTGGATGGCACTGTTATGGGGATCTGTGGATGGCACTGCTATGGGGTGGGATATCTGAGGATGGCATTGTTATGGGGTGGGGGGATCTGAGGATGGCATTGTTATGGGGTGGGGGATCTGTGGATGGTGCTGTTATGGGGGATCTGTGGATGGCATTGTTATGGGGTGGGATATCTGTGGATGGCACTGCTATGGGGTGGGATATCTGTGGATGGCATTGTTATGAGGTGGGGGGATCTGTGGATGGAACTGTTATGGGGGGGGGATCTGTGGATGACACTGCTATATGTCATCCACAGATCCCCCTCATAACAATGTCCCCCAATACACCGGGCCCCGCCGCTCACCGAAGTATTTATAAACGTGAATCCTTATCCTGTTATTAAGTTGAACTAACGCTGCGCTCTCCCATGTTCCCATGTTCCCCTGTATCCCCATAGCACTTACTTAAGCTTCAATAGCAGGCAGAGCGGACGGCAGCAGTAACGTCACTCATTGACGTCACGCATTAGCTCCGCCTGCTTCATTCATAAAGTGGGCGGAGCAGGCGCTCGACGTCAGTGAGTGACGTTACTGCTGCCGTCCGCTCTGCCTGCTATGGGAGCTTAAGTAAGTGCTATGGGGATACAGGGGAACATGGGAACATGTGAGAGGGCAGCGTTAGTTCAACTTAATAACAGGATAAGGATTCACGTTTATAAATACTTTGGTGAGCGGCGGGGCCCGGTGTAAGAGTACAGTGACTGCACCGGGCCCCGCCCCTAGTTACGGACTCCAGCCCCTCCTCTCTCCCGGCTCATACATAGCAGTGCATCTTTGCCGGGCCGCATGTTTGACACCCATGGCGTAGAGGGTTTTTGGAAGCCAGATTTTGCTGGACTGGTTTTTTGACACCATGTCCCATTTGAAGCCCCCCTGATTCATCCCTAGAGTAGAAACTCCATAAAAGTGACCCCATCTAAGAAACTACACCCCTCAAGGTATTCAAAACTGATTTTACAAACTTTGTTAACCCTTTAGGTGTCGCACAAGATTTAATGGAAAATAGAGATACAATTTAAAAATTTCACTTTTTTGGCAGATTTTCCATTTTAATATTTTTTTTCCAGTTACAAAGCAAGGGTTAACAGCCAAACAAAACTCAATATTTATGGCCCCGATTCTGTAGTTTACAGAAACACCCCTTATGTGGCCGTAAACTGCTGTACGGGCACACAGTAGGGCGTAGAGGGAAAGGTGCGCCGTATGGTTTTTGGAAGCCAGATTTTGCTGGACTGGTTTTTTGACACCATGTCCCATTTGAAGCCCCCCTGATGCACCCCTAGAGTAGAAACTCCAAAAAAGTGACCTCATTTTAGAAACTACGGGATAGGGTGGCAGTTTTGTTGGTACTAGTTTAGGGTACATATGATTTTTGGTTGCTCTATATTACACTTTTTTGTGCGGCAAGGTAACAAGAAATAGATTTTTTGGCACCTTTTTTTTTTTGTTATTTACAACATTCATTTGACAGGTTAGATCATGTGGTAATTTTAAAGAGCAGGTTGTCACGGACGCGGCGATACCTAATATGTATACAATTTTTTTATTTATGTAAGTTTTACACAATGATTTCATTTTTAAAACAAAAAAAATGTTTTAGTGTCTCCATAGTCTAAGAGCCATAGTTTTTTCAGTTTTTGGGCGATTATCTTAAGTAGGGTCTCATTTTTTGCGGGATGAGATGACGGTTTGATTGGGGTGCATATGACTTTTTGATCGCTTGCTATTACAATTTTTGTGACGTAAGATGACAGAAAATAGCTTTTTTTACACCGTTTTTATTTTTATTTTTTTACGGTGGTCACCTGAGGGGTTAGGTCATGTGATATTTTTATAGAGCCGGTTTATACGGACGCGGCAATACCTAATATGTATACTTTTTGTTTATTTATTTAAGTTTTACACAATGATTTCATTTTTGAAACAAAAAAAAATCATGTTTTAGTGTTTCCATAGTCTAAGAGCCATAGTTTTTTCAGTTTTTGGGCGATTATCTTGGGTAGGGTATGATTTTTGCGGGATGAGATGACGGTTTGATTGTTATAATTTTGGCGTACATACGACTTTTTTGATCACTTTTATTACCTTTTTTGGGAAGTAAGGTGGGCAAAATTTCAATTTCATCATAGTTTTTTATTTTTTATGGCGTTCACGGTTCGGGTAAAGCAGTGCTTCTTAAATAGTGGGGCGCGCCCCCCAGGGGGGGCGCCAGGCTCCGTAAAGGGGGGCTCGTTCAGGGCCGGCCTTTGATGTGTGCGGGCTGTGCGGCCGCACAGGGCGCCATAGCAACAGGGGTGCCGGGCGGCCGACAGCTCGCAGTGTAATATGCGGCATGGAGATGAGCACTTCCATTGCGCTCATCTCCCGTCTGATCAGAGGCCAGCGCAGGCGCTGGACGCGATGTACGGAGCGGGGGCCGGGGGAGGGACTGGGAGGAGGAGCTGGGGGCCGGCAATAGCGGTGGGGTGGTGCGGTCACTGTACTATAGCCCCGCCGCACCGCTCCCTCCGGTATACTAATATAAAATGTATTATTGAATTAAAAGTTATTAAACATGCCCCCCTTACTCCTAATAGTACCGTATATCTGAATATCTTCTGTATAATGCCGGCAGGCAGGCCGGCGTGTCCCTCAGTGATGTCACTGAGGGACGCGCCGGCCGCCCGGCCCGCCTGCCGGCATTATACAGAAGAAATTCGGATATACGGTACTATTAGGAGTGAGGGGGGCATATTTAATAACTTTAAACGGCGGCGGCGGGCACACGGAATCTGGATGGCACAGTTAAGGGGTGGGGGTCTGTGGATGGCACTGTTATGGGCTGGGGGGGGCACTGTGGATGGCACATATATAACAGTGCCAGCCACAGATCCCCCTGTAACAGTGCCAGCCACAGATCCCCCCATAAGTGTCCGTCATCCACAGATCCCCCCATAAGTGTCCGTCATCCAAAGATCCTCCATAAGTGTCCGTCATCCACAGATCCCCCCATAAGTGTGTGTCCGATCCACATTTTTCTTTTTTTATTCTCTTATACGTTAATAAGGATACAGTGTTATGCAGAGGTGTACTTATAACAATTTTATAGACAAATGATACTATTTACAGTCGCGCGGGAGGCGCGAAATGTTTTCTTCTTCCTAGGGGGGGCATGACAGAAAATAATTGAGAAGCACTGGGGTAAAGTAACATGACCGTTTTATAGATCAGGTCGTTACGGACGCGGCGATACCAATCATGTGTAGGGAATTTATTTTTTCATTTTTAATCAGTGATAAATGTGTTTTTTGATTTTTACTTTTTTTCACTTTTTTTTGACCCAGACTCACTTGGTTCTTGAAGATCCAGTGGGTCTGATGTCAGGGGTGGTGTAAAATCCATATTTTAGGGACACTAAAGTTTCTGATCCCCGCATATTTAGATCTTTATATGCCCTCCTCAGAAACTGCAGAAAGCGCCGGCAAACCACAGGTCTGAATTGACCTGCGGTTTTCTGCGATCGCCGATACGGGGGGGGGGGGGGGGGGGGGGGGGTCGGGGGTCAACCGGCATCCCGTTGCGATTAACCCCCGGGGCGCCGGAATCACGATTTAAAGTTAGGATGTACCGGTACGCCCTGAGTCCTTAAAGACTCGGGAAATAGGGCGTACCGGTACGCCCTGCGTCCTTAAGGGGTTAAGGAACTAAAAGTAATGGAACAGAATAATAATCATAAATCAAACTTTCACTTTTTAATACTTGGTTGCAAATCCTTTGCAGTCAATTACAGCCTGAAGTCTGGAACGCATAGACATCACCAGACGCTGGGTTTCATCCTTGATGATGCTCTGCCAGGCCTCTACTGCAACTGTCTTCAATTCCTGCCTGTTCTTGGGGCATTTTGTCTTCAGCAAGTGAAATGCATGCTCAATCGGATTCAGGTCAGGCGATTGACTTGGCCATTGCACAACATTCCACTTCTTAACCTTAAACTCTTTGGTTGCTTTTGCAGTATGCTTTGGGTCATTGTCCATCTGCACTGTGAAGCGCCATCCAACGAGTTCTGAAGCATTTGGCTGAATATGAGCAGATAATATTGCCCGAAACACTTCAGAACTCATCCTGCTACTTTTGTCAGCAGTCACATCATCAATAAATACAAGAGAACCAGTTCCATTGGCAGCCATACATGCCCACGCCAGGACACTACCACCACCATGCTTCACTGATGAGGTGGCATGCTTAGGATTATGAGAAGTTCCTTTCCTTCTCAATAAGCTTCTCTTCCCATCACTCTGGTACAAGTTGATCTTGGTCTTATCTGTCCATAGGATGTTGTTCCAGAACTGTGAAGGATTTTTTAGATGTCTTTTGGCAAACTCTAATCTGGCCTGTTTTTGAGGCTCACCAATGGTTTACATCTTGTGGTGAACCCTCTGTATTCACTCTGGTGAAGTCTTCTCTTGATTGTTGACTTTGACACACATATACCTACCTCCTGGAGAGTGTTCTTGATCTGGCCAACTGTTGTGAAGGGTGTTTTCTTCACCAGGGAAAGAATTCTTAGGTCATCCACCACAGTTGTTTTCCGTGGTCTTCTGGGTCTTTTGGTGTTGCTGAGCTCACCGGTGCGTTCCAAACAGTTGTTTTGGCCACGCCTAATGTTTTTGCTATCTCTCTGATGGGTTTGTTTTGTTTTTTCAGCCTAATGATGGCTTGCTTCACTGATATTGACAGCTCTTTGGATCTCCTCTTGAGAGTTGACAGCAACAGATTCCAAATGCAAATAGCACACTTGAAAAGAACTCTGGACCTTTTATCTGCTCATTGTAATTGGGATAATGAGGGAATAACACACATCTGGCCATGGAACAGCTGAGAAGTCAATTGTCCCATTACTTTTGGTGCCTTAACAAGTGGGAGGCACATATCCAAACGGTTGTAATTCCTACACCGTTCACCTGATTTGGATGTAAATAACCTCAAATTAAAGGGACACTGTCAGGCCTTCTGAGCATATTTAGATCTTTATATGCCCTCCTAGGTCTTGTAATAAGTTTCCAACTCATAAGTATCATCCCTGTGCGCATTGTAAAACGTGAAAAATAATCTTTATAACCACCTGTCAATCAACTGTCCTTTGTGCCCAAGGGGCGTCCTTTGCGGCGCATTTGTGCCCAGCCGCGCCCCAACTGCCAGATCCTTAGAGACGCCCATCTCATTAGAATTCACTTCGCTGACCGGTATTTTCCTGTCCCCGACATTCGGAGATCCCACACATGCCCAATACGAAGTTACGGCAGGCGCAGTTACGCAGGCGCAGAATGAAGAGGCTGAAGCTGCCTCATAGAAACATAGGGGACGCAGGTGCGATGTGATCCCGGCGAGTGAGGGTGCCGGGCGCATGCGCAGATGCTATTGAGGCAGATGACCGTAACTTCGTATTGGGCATGCGCAGGATCTGCGAATGTTGGGGACAGGAAAATACCGCCCAGCGAAGTGAATTCTAATGAGATGGGCGTCTCTAAGGATCCGGCAGTTGGGGCGCGGCTGGGCACAAATGCGGCGCAAAGAACGCCCCTTGGGCACAAAGGACAGTTGATTGACAAGTGATTATAAAGATTATTTTTCACGTTTTACAATGCGCACAGGGATAATACTTATATGAATTGGAAACTTATTACAAGACCTAAGAGGGCATATAAAGATCTAAATATGCTCAGAAGGCCTGACCGTGTGCCTTTAAAGCTGACAATCTGCAGTTAAAGCACATCTTGTTCGTTTCATTTCAAATACATTGTGGTGGTGCATAGAGCCAAAAATTTTACAATTATGTTGATTTCCCAATATTAATGGACCTGACTAATGTAAATTAATTATATATATATATATATATATATATATATATATATATATATATATATATATATATATATTTTACACACATACATACACACACACATATAAACATATAGTATATGGACAACTCTATCACCGCATTCATATTTTTCATTCAGTCCTATAGTATGTCAAGCAGACAGCTAAACATTTGTGAAAGAACGGGTCGCTCTGAAAAGCTCACTGAATTCCACTATGGTACTGTAATAGGATGGTTAGGAACGGTTAGACTGACCGTTCTATTGGTTTCTGGGCTATGTTTTTGACCCCTTTTTGAATATTGGCACCACATTTGCTAAGCACAAATCCAGTGGAACAGACCCCATCATTATAGACTATTACATTGCATAATTCTCTTAGAATACGTGGGGTTGAGCCATCTGGATCTGGTGATTTGTCCATTTTAATCTTTTTAAGATGGCTTCACTTATTCCGGTGTCAGGCGGGGCACATTTAATAGGCAGTTTATTTTGACACTGCATTTCATTTTCCTCAGGGAATACAGTGGCGAAAAAAGTACCATATTTTTCGCTTTAAGGGTGGAGGGGGGACTCAGCGCATCTTATAAAGCGAACCTGCTCCGAAACATGGTCCCAGTACGGGCGGGCTGAGCGAAGACCCAGCGTGTGTGCGGCGCAGGGAGCAAGAAGCGAGCGCAGGCACCACACATATTAAGAGGCAGGGTCCGGCCCACTGTTGAAAAATATGGCAGCACCGCTCACCACCAGTGCTGACTTTTCTGAAGGCAAGTTAAGTGGCGAGATGATCATTCATGACAGATCATCTCACCACTACGCCACTTGCTACATGTGCGTGGCTCGGTTCTACAGTGGCAGGCAGGCTGGCTGAGGCGGCTGCCTCTAGGAGAAGTGTGGGGCAGGCGGCAGCCATTAAAGCTGAATGCCGCCAGCCTGCATGCTTTGTCCTCTGCAGCCGGGATCCCGCTCCAAGGCAGAGGAGGAGCGATTCTCCCTCTCCACTGCCACCCTGCATGTTGAGCTGATGTTTGTGAGCGCCAGAGAACTGCTGCTCGGCTGCTTCAGCCAATCAGCTCAGTCAGTCACCCACCCGGCCATTCGCCGCTGCCGTAGGATAAGAGGAAGGAGGAGGGAGGGAGTGTTACTGACACTCGGATAGCACTGCTGACTCAGGGTGATCGCTTAGGACTCCTGGACTGTCTACACATGAAGTTCCTGGGTACGTGACAGCCAGGATATGGGGAGGGGAGGGAGCTCAGGAGCCTAAATATGCATGAAATAAGACCATTAAGCCTCTTATTCATAGGAATACACCCATGTACTGCAGTACATGGGTGTATTTTTAAAGATAAGGGGGTTATAGTCACATTTAATATAAGCACTGTCCAGGGATTGTACTGTAACTGGACTAAGTATTTATATTAAATGTGACCATAACCCCCTTCATCCATAGGAATACACCCATGCACTGCACATCTTTTAGCACACCTTTTGGAGCGATATATATATATATGAAGAAAGACACCGCGGCACATCCGTTTAGTGAAAAAAGTGAGACCCTTTATTCACCCATGCGACGTTTCGGTCCGCTTGCTGGGACCATTTTTAAGCAATACAATACTGTGAGAATTCTGGGTATTTATGCAGTCATAATCAGTGCACTGATTATGACTGCATAAATACCCAGAATTCTCACAGTATTGTATTGCTTGAAAATGGTCCCAGCAAGCGGACCGAAACGTCGCATGGGTGAATAAAGGGTCTCACTTTTTTCACTAAACGGATGTGCCGCGGTGTCTTTCTTCATCTACATTGTACACCTTGGTAAGGTGTTTCCACTGCTGGCACCCTAACATCTAATACTGAGGAGTGCTGCCTTGAACTTCCATATATATATATTTTTATTACACTGCGTGCAGAATTATTAGGCAAATGAGTATTTTGACCACATCATCCTCTTTATGCATGTTGTATTACTCCAAGCTGTATAGGCTCGAAAGCCTACTACCAATTAAGCATATTAGGTGATGTGCATCTCTGTAATGAGAAGGGGTGTGGTCTAATGACATCAACACCCTATATTAGGTGTGCATAATTATTAGGCAACTTCCTTTCCTTTGGCAAAATGGGTCAAAAGAAGGACTTGACAGGCTCAGAAAAGTCAAAAATAGTGAGATATCTTGCAGAGGGATGCAGCACTCTTAAAATTGCAAAGCTTCTGAAGCGTGATCATCGAACAATCAAGCGTTTCATTCAAAATAGTCAACAGGGTCGCAAGAAGCGTGTGGAAAGACCAAGGCGCAAAATAACTGCCCATGAACTGAGAAAAGTCAAGCGTGCAGCTGCCAAGATGCCACTTGCCACCAGTTTGGCCATATTTCAGAGCTACAACATCACTGGAGTGCCCAAAAGCACAAGGTGTGCAATACTCAGAGACATGGCCAAGGTAAGAAAGGCTGAAAGACGACCACCACTGAACAAGACACACAAGCTGAAACGTCAAGACTGATTTTTCTATGGTTTTATGGACTGATGAAATGAGAGTGAGTCTTGATGGGCCAGATGGATGGGCCCGTGGCTGGATTGGTAAAGGGCAGAGAGCTCCAGTCCGACTCAGACGCCAGCAAGGTGGAGGTGGAGTACTGGTTTGGGCTGGTATCATCAAAGATGAGCTTGTGGGGCCTTTTCGGGTTGAGGATGGAGTCAAGCTCAACTCCCAGTCCTACTGCCAGTTTCTGGAAGACACCTTCTTCAAGCAGTGGTACAGGAAGAAGTCTGCATCCTTCAAGAAAAACATGATTTTCATGCAGGACAATGCTCCATCACACGCGTCCAAGTACTCCACAGCGTGGCTGGCAAGAAAGGGTATAAAAGAAGAAAATCTAATGACATGGCCTCCTTGTTCACCTGATCTGAACCCCATTGAGAACCTGTGGTCCATCATCAAATGTGAGATTTACAAGGAGGGAAAACAGTACACCTCTCTGAACAGTGTCTGGGAGGCTGTGGTTGCTGCTGCACGCAATGTTGATGGTGAACAGATCAAAACACTGACAGAATCCATGGATGGCAGGCTTTTGAGTGTCCTTGCAAAGAAAGGTGGCTATATTGGTCACTGATTTGTTTTTGTTTTGTTTTTGAATGTCAGAAATGTATATTTGTGATTGTTGAGATGTTATATTGGTTTCACTGGTAAAAATAAATAATTGAAATGGGTATATATTTGTTTTTTGTTAAGTTGCCTAATAATTATGCACAGTAATAGTCACCTGCACACACAGATATCCCCCTAAAATAGCTAAAACTAAAAACAAACTAAAAACTACTTCACAAAAATATTCAGCTTTGATATTAATGAGTTTTTTGGGTTCATTGAGAACATGGTTGTTGTTCAATAATAAAATTAATCCTCAAAAATACAACTTGCCTAATAATTCTGCACTCCCTGTGTGTGTGTGTGTATATATATATATATATATTTATTTATTTATTAGGGGTGCACCGAAATTCCGGCAGCCGAAAATATCGGCCGAAAATGGGCCTAATCCATTTCGGCCGATATTGGTACATATCGGCAGAAAATATGGGGTTTGGGATTTGTGGGATTTGTCACCCGCGCCGGGCGGGCGGTTTACTTTAAGTCACTGCATCTTTATTTTACCTTAAAATTGTGACGCTCCAGTAACAACTCTGCAGGCAGAGCGGAGGGTGGCATAACGTCACTTACTCACGTGATGCGCCTGCTCCGCCTCCTTCATTCATAAAGTGGGCGGAGCAGGTGCGTCACGTGAGTAAGTGACGTTACGCCGCCCTCCGCTCTGCCTGCAGAGTTGTTACTGGAGCGTCACTATTATAAGGTAAAATAAAGATGCAGTGAGTGATTAGTCTGCTGTGAGCAGCAGGGCCGGGGCTGTTATGGGTAGGGGGATCGGTCTATGGCACTGCTATGGGGAGGGGGGATCTGTGCACTGCTATGGGGAGGGGGGATCTGTGCACTGCTATGGGGAAAGGGATCTGTGCACTGTTATGGGGAAAGGGATCCCCCCCTCCATAACAGCGCCACCCACAGATGAATTTCATTCATGAAAAAGAATTATTAATAAAATCATTTAAAAAATAAGTATTTTAAAAGTATTTGGGCAAAAAGGCAGTTTCGGTTTTGGTTTTCGGTCAAGGGCATCCTGAATTTTCGGTTTCGGACCAGAATTTTCATTTCGGTGCACCCCTAATATATATATATATATATATATATATATATATATATATATATATATATATATAAATAATTTGTGGGAGGAGCTGAGCGAGGAACAGAATAGGCATGCCTACGTACCGTCCTGACCTAACTGGCTGGAGTGTGCCCGACGCCAGTGACGAGGTAAGGCCTGAATAAGTGGGCCACCCAAGAGGAGAGTATGAAGAAGGGGATGGGAGGGAGGGGCAAGACCGGCCGCCCTCCTGCTTGTAGGAGGGGGTTTAAATACGCTAAGTGCGCTCCTCCCACAATTACAGGCTGCAAGCAGCCTTCAATATTTGTGGGAGGAGCTGAGCGAGGAACAGAATAGGCATGCCTACGTACCGTCCTGACCTAACTGGCTGGAGTGTGCCCGACGCCAGTGACGAGGTAAGGCTTGAATAAGTGGGCAAAAGAGAACTGGCACGTTGCAGGGTATGGAATATTTATTGAAGCATTGAGGCCTACAATGCCAAGGAACAAAAGGCTCTGGATATCTCAGCCTGTGGATTCGGAATGTACCTTGCAAAGCAGGACAACCTCCAATGGCCCATCTTGCGGATGATGTGCGCCGATACCTGGTGACTAGAAGCTGCGGACGCGGCCCCTATACGAAAGGAGTGCCCGGATATCGTGCTAGGGTTGGAACCCAACCCTGCGGCCAGGGTGCGGATGTTGGAGATGAACAGGGTTGAAGACAGGGGCTTACCGTTGACCGGGAGCAACGGGTCGTCTAAAGCGGGAGATGGAGGGAGGCCAGGAGCTCCTGGAGCACCTTGATAGGACACCAACAGTTGGCCGTAGGGTAAAAATTCCACCTCCATGGGAGGACCGGCTTGATTGGTCTTGGAGGACGGAATGGACAGGATGAAGTGGTCGGAGTGCCAGGCGAGATGTCGCCTGAGCAGGGTTGCCCGGGAGATGGCGCTGCAGGTGAACTCCCCGGGTCTGAGGAACCCATAGAACCCGAGGTACATGGCCGCTTGTAATGATGCTTGCTGATTGGCCAAAGGGAGACAGTCTAGGCCTACAGACAATCTGCGGAACCCGCCCGACACTGGTTGCCTAAGTACCCGGACCGCCGCGCTAACGCTGAGGGGCTTTGATGCCTCAAGCCTGGCAAAAAGCTGGAGCAACTAGCCCAGCCCGAGGGGACGCCCTGAGGTCCCCTGATCAGGAATCGGGGTGCAGACCGCCCAGGTGAGATTGAGCAAACCATGATGTAGCAAAGAACACAAGAATGCCGCTTGAGTGGGAGCAGAGTACAATACCTGATGTAACCATAGTTGTCGAGATAATGGGTGACCATGTCCAAACCCCCATGATGACCCGGATCCAATGCAATCAGGGATTCAAAAATGCGGAACCCGAACCGGATAACAGAAACCACTGGATACTGCTGGAAAACCCAGAGCGTCTCAGGCAAATGTATCGGATCCCGAATGATTCAGGCAAATGTGTACCACCAGCGGGAAGAGACCTGAGTGATTCAGGCAAATGCTAACAACCTGCGGGAAAAGAACTGAGAGAATCATGCAGATGCGAACAGCCTGTGGGCAAAAAGACCTGAGCGATTCAGGGAGAATACGTAACCTGGGTGAATCAGGAAAACATACGACCTGGAAATACCGCCAACCTGAAAGACAGGAAAATACCGAACCTGAGTGATTCAGGGAATACGTAACCTGGGAAAATCAGGAAAACATACGACCTGGAAATACCGGCAACCTGAATGACAGAGAAAAAAAAAAAAAACCTGAGCGATTCAGGGAAACCTAAACCTGAGCGATTCAGGAGAACACCTGACCTGAGCGATTCAGGGAAACACCTGACCTGAGTGAATCGGGGAAAACGTAGACCTGAGTGACCTGGGCACATACACAACCCGAACATGAACCTGGGCGACTCTGGAACATGAACCCGAGAGATCCAGGTAAAACATGGACCCGAGCGATTCAGGGAAATGCATGAACCCGAGCGATCCAGGAAACACGCAACCCGCGCGACTCCGGGGAATTTAGACCTGGGTGAAAGGGCAATACGTGAATTTTGAGCTAATCTGGGAAATACATGGACCATGTCCAAAACCCCGAACCTGAATCATAAGGAAACGGAATGAACATGGCATAGAAAGGATCGCAACCCAACCGAATCAACGGACAGCGCTGCCAACTCTCCGGTGATACCGGAGACCTAGGAATGGAGGTTTGTGATGAATGAAGGAAGGCTCTGAGCTGCGGAGGAGCGTCATGCCGCCACCCGGCTGGAACTTACCTGAAACCCGGCACCGTGGAGTGACCGGGCACGGAGAAGCGCTGCGACACAATTGAGGATGGATCGAAATTCCGGTGGCCTGAGGCCCTGCTTACATGAAAATAAGCTTGCGTTGGTACGAGACCCGGAGAGAGGTGCGTTCAGGTGGCACTGGAAAGAGGCGACGGAGAACCAGGATGCAGCCTGGACGCCATGGCCAACTGCTGGGTGACCCTGGAGAGCCAGAATCAGAGCCCAAGTCGCGCTGCATGCCACAACCTGCGGAACAGGAATCCAGACACTAATCGGGCAACCAGGAACCAGCCGGACGTTGCTTGAACAAACCCCCGAGCGCTACAGGCTGATGCATGGAAACCCGCGTAACTCCGGCGGTGCACTGACTCCCGAGCGGATCAGGCAACATGGAATCCTAAGCGAGACAGGTAATGACAAACCTTCATGAAGATGATGGAACCTGGGTGGGTCGGGCAGTACCTTGGACAAGGTCGGACCTGGCCACTACCTACCCACTGGGAGACCAGGGAAACAGAAACCTGACCTGAGTGAATCAGGGGAATACATGACCAGACTGTTCAGGAAAATGTGCAATCTGGGAACAACCGACCTGGAAGAGGAAGGAAAAACAAAACCCGAATGAGGGAGAACATGACCCCCGAACGACTCAGGGAACACGCCAGACCTGAGCGATTCAGGGAACACGCCAGACCTGAGCGATTCAGGGAACACGCCAGGCCTGAGCGATTCAGGGAACACGCCAGACCTGAGCGATTCAGGGAACACGCCAGACCTGAGCGATTCAGGGAACACGCCAGACCTGAGCGATTCAGGGAACACGCCAGACCTGAGCGATTCAGGGAACACGCCAGACCTGAGCGATTCAGGGAACACGCCAGACCTGAGCGATTCAGGGAACACGCCAGACCTGAGCGATTCAGGGAACACGCCAGACCTGAGCGATTCAGGGAACACGCCAGACCTGAGCGATTCAGGGAACACACCAGACCCGAGCGATCCAGGGAACATCACCCCTAAGTGACTAAGGGGAGGCAACCCAGCGATTCAGGGAGCCTGACCCCTGAGCCACCCAGGGAAGACATGACACATGTGACTTTGGGAACATGACATCTGTGAATTGGAGAAAACATAACCTTGAGCGAATCAGGGAAGACATGCCACCTGCGATTCTTGGGTAGATGACACCTGCAATTTGGAGAAAAAACACGACGCCTGAGCGACTCAGGGAAGACAAACCTGACTGAATCAGGGAAGACATGACACCTGCGATTCCAGGAACATGACACCTGCGATTTGGGGAAAAACATGACAACTGCGTTTGAGGAAAACATGACACTTGATCGATTCAGGGATCCGGGAAGACATAACACCTGAGCGATTCAGGGAGACATTACACCTGAGCGATTCACGGGGACATTGCATCTGAGCGATTCACGGGGACATTGCACCTGAGCGATTCACGGGGACATTGCACCTGAGCGATTCACGGGGACATTGCACCTGAGCGATTCAGGGAGACATTGCACCTGAGCGATTCAGGGAGACATTGCACCTGAGCGAAACAGGGAGACTTTGCACCTGAGTGATTCAGGGAGACATCACACCAGAGCGAATCGGGGAGACATTGCCCCCGAGCGACTCCGGAAGACATACACTGGAGTGCTTCAGGAAAGACATTTTCCCTGGGTGGTACTGGGAACATTGCAAAGCGGATTGGGGACCTTATTTCATGGAGTGAATACGGGATTACTAGCGCCCGAGCACCTCAGGGAGCACGTCATGCCTGAGCGAAACGGGGATGACATCGCCCCTGAGCGAGTCAGAGGACAAATGACACCTAGTGGCTGCAGGGACTTCATTTATTATTAATTTTTCACCAGCATTGCGGGGGTTAACAGGTAGCAGGCCAACAGCCAGAACAAGCATGGTATTGAATCAAAGGTTCCCTTTTTTTTTTTTTTACAACAGCAGTGCGGGGGTTAACAGGCAGCAGGCCAACAGCCAGACCCAGCCTGGCATCAAATCAAAGATTCCCTTTTTTTTTTTTTTTTTTTTTACAGCAGTGCGGGGGCTAATGGGCAGCAGGCCAACAGCCGGCTGCTCTGCTAGTCCTGGCGCCCGGGACCCCGCACTGGGAAAATGGCAGGAAGACCGCATGGATGGTTGCATTGCTAACATTGACAAAATGGGAACACCCCTGGCTTGAATGAACCATGGCCTGATGTGAATGCTTGTGGAGCCGTCCCCGCTTGCCCCCTTCACTCTTAGTGAGGCGCGCCGCCCCAACTTGCGGCGCATGCGCCGGAGGGCCCGGTACTTGGAGGGGGGAGGCGTCGCGATCTGCACGCTCCGGCAGCAGCCGCGACGGCGGGACCCAGTGGAGCTTCAGGTCGGCCCGCATCGGGGAACACGAGGTGCCGCTGGTAGGATTGTAGCATTTACCGGAGCAGTTGCGGCGGCGGGCAGTGCGGGGGTTTGACGGGCAGCTGCGCGCTGCCAACCCTGGACCCCCTGAACAGGGAACACGAGGTGCCGGTGGCGGCGCGTCCGACCAGGCCGCAGAGCGGCTATACCTATAACAAGAAACGCGGCGGGCAGCACGAACGGGCTGCGGGGAGATGCCCCGCCGGGAAACGCGACCGGAAGTGACGTCTGGCGCTGAAGCTGCTGGAGCAAGAACCGGCCGCCCTCCTGCTTGTAGGAGGGGGTTTAAATATGCTAAGTGCGCTCCTCCCACAATTACAGGCTGCAAGCAGCCTTCAAAATAAATATAAATATAAATATATATATATATATATATATATATATATATATATACACACACACACATACATACATACATACATACATACACACACACACACTGCTCAAAAAAATAAAAGGGAACACAAAAATAACACATCCTAGATCTGAATTAATAAAATATTCTTCTGAAATACTTTGTTCTTTACATAGTTGAATGTGCTGACAACAAAAATCACACAAAAATAAAAAAATGGAAATCAAATTTTTCAACCCATGGAGGTCTGGATTTGGAGTCACACTCAAAATTAAAGTGGAAAAACACACTACAGGCTGATCCAACTTTGATGTAATGTTCTTAAAACAAGTCAAAATGAGGCTCAGTAGTGTGTGTGGCCTCCACGTGCCTGTATGACCTCCCTACAACGCCTGTGCATACTCCTGATGAGGTGGCGGACGGTCTCCTGAGGGATCTCCTCTCAGACCTGGACTAAAGCATCTGCCAACTCCGGGACAGTCTGTGGTGCAACGTGACGTTGGTGGATAGAGCGAGACATGATGTCCCAGATGTGCTCAATTGGATTCAGGTCTGGGGAACGGACGGGCCAGTCCATAGCATCAATGCCTTCGTCTTGCAGGAACTGCTGACACACTTCAGCCACATGAGGTCTAGCATTGTCTTGCATTAGGAGGAACCCAGGGCCAACCGCACCAGCATATGGTCTCACAAGGGGTCTAAGGATCTCATCTCGGTACCTAATGGCAGTCAGGCTACCTCTGGCGAGCACATGGAGGGCTGTGCGGCCCTCCAAAGAAATGCCACCCCACACCATTACTGACCCAATGCCAAACCGGTCATGCTGGAGGATGTTGCAGGCAGCAGAACGTTCTCCACGGCATCTCCAGACTCTGTCACGTCTGTCACATGTGCTCGGTGTGAACCTGCTTTCATCTGTGAAGAGCACAGGGCGCCAGTGGCGAATTTGCCAATCTTGGTGTTCTCTGGCAAATGCCAAACGTCCTGCACGGTGTTGGGCTGTAAGCACAACCCCCACCTGTGGACGTCGGGCCCTCATATCACCCTCATGGAGTCTGTTTCTGACCGTTTGAGCAGACACATGCACATTTGTGGCCTGCTGGAGGTCATTTTGCAGGGCTCTGGCAGTGCTCCTCCTGTTCTCCTTGCAGAAAGGCGGAGGTAGCGGTCCTGCTGCTAGGTTGTTGCCCTCCTACGGCCTCCTCCACGTCTCCTGATGTACTGGCCTGTCTCCTGGTAGCGCCTCCATGCTCTGGACACTACGCTGACAGACACAGCAAACCTTCTTGCCACAGCTCGCATTGATGTGCCATCCTGGATAAGCTGCACTACCTGAGCTCACTAGAGTGAAAGCACCGCCAGCATTCAAAAGTGACCAAAACATCAGCCAGGAAGCATAGGAACTGAGAAGTGGTCTGTGGTCACCACCTGCAGAACCACTCCTTTATTGGGGGTGTCTTGCTAATTGCCTATAATTTCCACCTGTTGTCTATCCCAACAACAGCATGTGAAATTGATTGTCACTCAGTGTTGCTTCCTAAGTGGACAGTTTGATTTCACAGAAGTGTGATTGACTTGGAGTTACATTGTGTTGTTTAAGTGTCCCCTTAATTTTTTTTGAGCAGTGTATAATATATATATATATATATATATATATTTTTTTTTTTTTCCCCTTTTCTAAAAACTAGATGCGTCTTATCAGGTGTGTCTTATAAAGCAAAAAATACAGTACTTAATAAGTTTGCTTTCTCCTCATCGCTCTCTACAACTTCTCCCTCATCACTCCTTTAAGGGCCACCAATTAAAAGGGTTTAAACCATATACCGTATTTTTCGCCCTATAAGACGCACCTATGTTTTTGGGGAGGAAAATAAGAAAAAACATTTTTTTTAACCAAAAGGTGTGCTTTTGGTGGGTTCGAAACTAATGGTGGTCTGTGGATGACTGACACCGTTATGGGGGGGATCTGTGGATGGCACTGTTACAGGGGGGGGGGGATCTGTGGATGGCACTGTTACAGGGGGGGGGATCTGTGGATGGCACTGTTACAGGGGGGGGGATCTGTGGATGGCACTGTTACAGGGGGGGGATCTGTGGATGGCACTGTTACAGGGGGGGGGGATCTGTGGATGGCACTGTTACAGGGGGGGGGGATCTGTGGATGGCACTGTTACAGGGGGGGGGGGATCTGTGGATGGCACTGTTATATATGTGCCATCCACAGACCCCCCACCCCATAACAGTGCCATCCACAGACCCCCCCCCCCAGCCCATAACAGTGCCATCCACAGACCCCCCATAAAAATGTCATCCACAGATCCCCCCTGCCGCTCCAGTATACAAATATAAAATGTCTTATTCAATTAAAAGTGATTACACATGCCCCCCAACTCCTAATAGTACCGTACATCCTAACCGCTTCAGTACAACGCAGGCAGGCGCGTCACTCACTGACGTCACTTGCCTGCGCCTCCTGCTTCATTCATAAAGTAGGCGGCGCAGGCACGTGACATCGGAGTTACGCTGCCGCCCGGCCTGCATTCTACTGAAACGGTTAGGATGTACGGTACTATTAGGAGTGAGGGGGCATGTTTAATAACTATTCATTGAATAAGACATTTTATATTAGTATACCGGAGCGGCGGGGCTATAGTACACTGACTGCACCGCCCCGCCGCTATTGCCGGCCCCCAGCTCCTCCTCCTCCCAGTCCCTCCCCGCTCGCTCGTACATCGCAGCTTGCGATGTAAAACTGCCAGCAATCGCCCCATAAGACGCAGGGGCATTTTTCCCCCATTTTAAAAAAGGGCGTCTTATTGGGCGAAAAATACGGTAACGGAAGAACATTTTAGGGTTAGTTTTACTCTATTTGGCAAGGAGTCTCTCTGTCTCCAGCTTGACTGCCTTTATCTGTCTTTTACATATTCTATTTTTCTCGTCGTTTTTTAGTGCTTCTTCGCTACATTCCTGCTTTAGTAATTTAAAGGAGTTGTGTTACTTCAGCAAGTAGCATTATGTAGAGAAAGTTAATACAAGCCACATACTAATGTATTATCCATATTGCTTCCTTCTCTGGCTACATTCATTTTTGCATCACATTATACACCGCTCGTTTCCATGGTCACGACCACCCTGCAATCCAGCAGAACTGCCCATGCTTGCACACTACAGGAAAAAGTGTTGACCTCTCTGTTGGCAGAGACCGCGGGAGTGCACATAGGCTGGTGCTTTTTCCTACAGTGTGCAAGCACAGTCACCAGTGCTGAATTGCAGGGTGGTCGTAACCATGGAAAAGAGAAGTGTATAATGTGATGGAAAAATGAATAAAGCCAGCAAAGAAGGCAATATGGATAATACATTAGTAAGTAGCTTGTATTAGAATTTATTATGTAGAGAAAGTTATTTGCTAAAGTGACACAACCCCTTTAATCGCTTTATTTTTATAATTTATTGCCCCCTTTACATTTCTATTTATCCATATTGTTTTTTTAGTTTTTTTGTTCCTGACCATTTTATTTCCATAAGGTATGTACCTCTGACATACAGAGTTTAGGATGCTTTTAAAAATATCCCATTTTGCGGCTGTATTTTTATTTTTGGGTTTTCAGTTAGTCTTAGTTGGCTAAATTTTGCTTTTTTGAAGTTTGGTATTTTTGTGCCTCCCTGAGGAAACACTCTTTTGAATGATAATTGGAAGGTTATTATGTTATGGTCACTATTTCCCAGGTGTCCCCCAACCAGCACATCTGTTGTTCTGTCAGGTCTATTGGTTAGTACTAAGTCCACTAGTCGGGTCTTGAACCAGTAGGAAAAGGTAATCGTCTTTGGTTATTGCCAAAAACCTGTTTCCTTTATGGAGATCTACAGGTTCTAGTTTCCCAATCTATATCTGGGTAGTTGAAGTCCTCCATAATAAAGACCTCATGACTTGCCGCCTCATCTATCTCGGCAAACCCCTATCAGCATTTTATTATTGGATTTCCCAACATGTATTTCTAGCCACATGTTCATGTCCCCCCTCACTTATATCTTCCCTGAGTGTGGGCTTTAGACAGGACTTTACATAAAGACAAAGCCCTCTCTTTCTTTGGTTTTGATTCAGAATGGCAGGTTAAAAAAGGTCCTGTAGGCATAATGTGTAGGTGTCAAGCTTTCTTACCTTGTAACACTTCCATGGGGAGTACGGTCCAGGCATTTCCCATGTAGGAAATATACAGATAACGTGCAGTATTACAAGCAAGGCCGATGTACAGTACCCTATAAAAAAAATAAAAAATAAAAATAAATTGTGATTTATTTACAAAGAATTAGCAAATTTAACAACCCCTATCTTTTTCATTCCTTTACTGATCTCCAATGTAAGCTCCACTGATTTGCAGTCCTCAGCCACCTCTGGCTAAAGTGGTGAATTTTACACCTGTAGATGAGGGAGGCTACAAGGTGCCTTGCATGTTAACTTGTTTTTCAGACACAGTAGTTAATTCCAATTAGCATGAAACTGATATTTTTACTTTTTGGATGATGTACTTCTAGGTCAACATAAAAAAAGAGTAGAAACGCCCCAAATTATTAATGCACTCCCAAACTCCATATAATTCTGGAATGCAGAAAACCTGACAATAACAATAGTCTTCAGCCGACTAGACACCATAGAGCAATCTATGTATCTAATGCAGGCATGCTCAACCTGCGGCCCTCCAGCTGTTGCAACTCCCAGCATGCCCGAACAGCCTACAGCAGGACATTGTGGGAGTTGTAGTTTTACAACAGCTGGAGGGCCGCAGGTTGAGCATGCCTGCTCTAATGTGTACTGGGCCTCCCAATTTTCCCCCTCCAATGGCATATGTAGGGAGAAAAAAAGGATTAAAGGATAACTGTAAATTATTATTTTTTGCTAGTTTATTAGAGCTAGGAATGTATACCTAAGTTAGTTTGTCAATGATTGTACAAAGATCTGTAATTACCTTATAATAGCTTTCATTAATGTCTCCTGTCCCTTTCCACTGCTCCCTTAAAAGACCATTGCTATGGCTTATCTGTCTCCTGCTAGGAAGACAGAGGGGTGGCCCTTCACACTGCATGTCTGCATTAGGCCTGAGGAGGCGTGTCTCTCAATAATCCAATCTGATTGGCTGGCAGGGAGCTGCTGCTGGCTACAGCAAGTTTGTATGTGACCTGAGGGAATGCAGTTTTGGCCTCAGAGAACTGGCAGAGGAGCCATCTTGAGAAGATCCTCAATGTAGGATTCAAAACAGCCGTAACGAAAAGGGGAAAAGTCAAGGAAAACAGTGGTAAGGGAAGAAACTAAAGATTGCTTTATGCATGATGCTGCTGCAGCAGTAACATATGCTAAAATAGATTTTTTTTAATGAAAATATGACAGTTATCCTTTAAGCATGTTAAATTATAACTGCCTGATCCTCTTGTTTTCAGGAGATGCTGCCAGTGGTGTCTGGTAGGGGTTTTCTATTATCTTCCCGTTCACTACATATACATGCAATCTTGAGAATGGGCTTCCCTAGATCCCGGTCTTGTGGGTGCTATGAATAAAAAGGTGGCTGCGCATGCACAACTGTCTCCATTCACTTCTATGAGAGTAAGCAAGCATCTAGAAATGTCCTGCGGATATGCCACAAATCTTGATATGGAAATAACCCTTTAAAAAGGGGATGTCTAGTGGGATTAAAATTTCTAGATAATGGGTAGCTTAGGTTATAACGAAATTAAAGAAACATTCATATGATCCCCTGCTGCCGCCATTCCGATGCTTACAGGTTCCTCCTTGTCTCCACAATCTGGTCCTGGCTTGACACTGAGGAAATATCAGGAGATGCCTGCTCAGCCAATCACTGGCTAAGGCAGGTCATACTGCAGCCAGTGTTTAGCCAAGTGGGTACCTCCTGCCACTTCCTGTTTGTTACGCCAGGACCAGCAGGAACCCAGTAAGCATTAAAACAGCAGCTTTGGGTATGGAGAGCTTATTAATACTCCTTTCTGGTTTTTAACCTATTTCTTCCCTTTATCTACAATAAACATTTTCAAAAGACCGCTACACTAACACTTCTAAAAAGAACACTCCACAGCCAAATTAAAGCTACTAGATGCTTCCACAAGCACCTGGTATCTCCTATTAGCTGTAGTTCCTCCCTGCCCTATCCCGTGCGCTGTGAATATGGCCACTCCTCTAATAATTCCTGTTATTCTGTGATGAAAGCAGCACACATTGGGAAGTAGCATGGTAAAACAGTGACCTTTAAAACAGCCATACTGCAGAGTCTAAAGTTCAGTCCCATTCTAACATCATTACAGCTAACTCTTCTTTCTCCTCCTCTTGCCCAAACTCGGTGGCAGCTGTCACACAGCCAAATAATGAATGCAGGAGGTGCTAGGGGAGCAGAGAGACAGTTTGCAGATAGGGAAACCACATGTGCTGACTAGATGCGCAGGGATTGCTCGCGGTACCACAGGAAGACAGCAGACTCATGCAATGAGTCCTGTAGCAACTAGGGCTATACAATGACTTGGCATGCATTATTTAGGGGTGGTACTATGAATCACCTTTTTTTTTTTTATGTTACATATTTGAAAAAGTTAATGATTTTAGAGTTGGGCTATAAACCGTACACAGTTCCACATTACATCACACACAATGCATTTCCAGGAGACGATCTGATGTAAAATGAAAACCGCCGGCCCACAGCATATCAATATACGAAGAAAGGATCCAACGCTTCAAGTAGTATAAAAGCCCAGGGTGCAGTCCACCTGTCTACACGTTTCAAACACAAAGAAGGTGCTCACGACGTGTGGTACGACTGAGTGCACAGCTATTTAAAAGCAACCTGGTCGCATCACCCGAGACTGTCGCAATAATCAAGCGAGAGCAAAAACCTTGGATGTACTTAAATGCACGGCAGTAACAATCTTATTTGAAAGATATATCCATTAAAAGATTTTCTATAATAGACTTTTGAAGCCCATTGCATGTTTCATTTGCAATTTCTTTATCCAGAAGGCTTCTAGATTATAAACCAGTTTCTGCCAATCTCCTCCATGCTGTGGTTTCAATACCTTCTCAATAGCTCGATAACAAAATGAGGAGAGTGAGCCCGCATGTACAGCTATAATGTGGGTTTAGGGATATCGGATACATTTTCCAAAATTCTCTTCTTCAGTTTACGAACACTGCAGCCTATATACGTTTTATGACATACAGTACAATCTATCCAAACAACCTGATCAGTATCACAATTCAAGAAGCTACTGAAATTATTGGTTTTGTTATTAATATCAGAAAAGATTTTCGTTTTACTGTCATAGAGACAAACATTGCAGCGAGCACCGCCTCATATAAAAAAAAAAAAAAAAAAAAAAAAAAAAAACTGAGAAGCACAACTTTGTTTTCTGGGCTATGGAACATACTAGGGGACAGCATGTCTCCCAGTGTCTACCCCTTTTACCAATAACTAACGTTTTAGTGATGACCCTGCTCAAAATGTTATCTTTATGTAGAAAATATTTTTTATTTCATCAAAATCATCACTGAATGTAGTTAAAAAAATAAAAAATAAACCCACAAGCATCTCCCCTTTGAGACCCTGCAGTAACGCCTGAAGTGTGACTCTTGTGCTGCCTGTAGCTTTCAGTTTTTATAACCCCTTTCTCAGTCATACTAAAATTACCACATGTATTGTTTTATGTAGAGTCTTACAAATCCTGCTTGCCTTTGTGTATTTTCCCACAGAGATGCATTTAACCCCTTATTAAAATGTTTTTTATTCCCAGCTTTCCCAAAGCCACAATTTATTTTTCCATTGACATAACAGTACGAGGGCTTGTTTTTTTGTGGGACAAGTTGTACTTTCTAATGGCAATAATGTAGTGGGAAATCGGGGAAAAAATTCCAAATTGGGTGGAATCTTAAAAAATAAAAATAAAATGACAATTCCATCACGTTTTATGGGTTTTGTTTTTACAGAATTTCCTATGCGGTAAAACTGACCTTTTTCATTCCTGGGGTCATTAGAACAATACCACATTTGTTTTTCTTGCATATTAATAATAAAAAATAAATAATTGAAATCACCATATTCTTACACCCAAAACTTTTTGATTTTTATGTGTACGGAACTGTGTGAGGGCTCATTTTTAAGGCAATCTGCACTTTTAATTGAGAACATTTAGAGTGTATGAACTTAATGATTTTAATAGTAAGGGCGTTTTCGCATGCAGTGATGCCCATTATATTTTCATTTTGGAAAAAGTAGGGCGACTAAAATTTTTACATATTTTTTTAAAACGTTTATTTATTATTATTTTTTTAACACCTTTTAATAGTTCCCCCAAGGAACCTGAACAAGCATCCGATTGCTTCTCTAACAGAGAGAGAATATAGTGAGAATTACACTATGTCAGACAGACTCCCAACAGCAACTAATGTGCAGCAGCCTCGGATCATTCAGGAGTAGAGGCTGTCGCATACACATTAGGGGGAGCAGGGGTTTTCATCCTCACAGATGCTGTGGTCACATTTGACCACAGCATCTGAGGTGTTAAATGTGAGCGATCAACGTTATTGTCGATTACATACATAAGCCCCAAGTGCATGCTGTTTAAAACCATCTTTAAAGGCAGTCAGGAACGAGTTAGGCTGGGTTCACACGAGCGTGTCCGGATTAGTTCCGGATGCGTCCCGGTGTGTTGCGGCAAACCCGCGCGAGTAGGAATGCAATTGCAGTCAGTTTTGACTGCGATTGCGTTCCGATGTTCAGTTTTTATCGCGCGTGTGCAATGTGTTTTGCACGCGCGTGATAAAAAACCGACTGTGGTACCCAGACCCAAACTTCTTCACAGAAGTTCAGGTTTGGGTTCGGTGTTGTGTAGATGTTATTATTTTCCCTTATAACATGGTTATAAGGGAAAATAATAGCATTCCGAATACAGAATGCATAGTAGGTGATCAATTGAGGGTTAAAAAATAAAAAAAATTAACTCACCTTCTCCTCTTGTTCGCGTAGTTCTCCCGGTCTTCAGTTCTTTAAAAAGATGAACTATGGGCTAAAGGACCTTTGGTGACGTCAGATCACATGCTCCAATGACATGGTCCATCACCGCGGTGATGTACCATGTGATTGGAGCATGTGATCTGACGTCACCAAAGGTCCTTTAGCCCATAGTTCATCTTTTTAAAGAACTGAAGACCGGGAGAACTACGCGAACAAGAGGAGAAGGTGAGTTAATTTTTTTTATTTTTTAACCCTCAATTGATCACCTACTAAGTATTCTGTATTCGGAATGCTATTATTTTCCCTTATAACCATGTTATAAGGGAAAATAATACAGTGTATAGACTGTCACCTAGCAACCGTGCGTGAAAATCGCACCGCATCCGCACTTGCTTGCGGATGCATGCGATTTTCACGCAACCCCATTCACTTCTATGGGGCCTGCGTTGCGTGAAAAACGCAGAATATAGAGCATGCTGCGATTTTCACGCAACGCATAAGTGATGCGTGAAAATCATCGCTCATCTGAACAGCCCCATTGAAATGAATGGGTCCAGATTCAGTGCGGGTGCAATGCGTTCATCTACCGCATTGCACCCGCGCGGAAATCTCGCCCGTGTGAACGCAGCCTTAAAGGGGTTATCCGAGTTATTTTTTTGTTCTTTCTATGTTCCTAACTGGGCAAATGTAACAGCTTCCTAATTCACTCACTTTATCTCCAGTGGCTGGTTTCTCAGATTTCACTGAGGGTCACATGACCTGTGATGTCAGCTTCTCTCCCTGCTCTGATAAAGGTCGTTTACAAGCCCGTAAACGAAACGTCACTGTGCTGGCGACGCCCCCTTCACTGCCGGCTGTGTGCTCTATCCTAGGAATCTTAACCCCTTCAGCTGCACAGACTCAGGGCTGAAGTGTTTACGGTGTAGCTGCAGGCATTGAGGAGACAAATGCTGGGCACAGGAGCTGAAAGAGAAGTTCTGCAAAGCATTACAGGTAGGGGGAAGATCCTGTGTGTATTAGCAGTGTCATTATACAAGTGGGACTTGTAGTTCTACACTTACAAGTTGCTGTTTTCTCCCAGCACTCAGGGCAGCTCTTGTATCCACTCCCTTAGCAGTGTCATTATACAGCTGGGACTTGTAGTCCTACACATACAACAAGCTGCAGAGTCTCCCAGCAGGCAGACATGTCACGCAGGGCAGCACTTGTATTCACTCCCTCAGCAGTGCAGGGGGAGGAGCAGAGATTGTTTTTATTGCATGTAGACAAAGGGCCAGAAAAGAACCAGGGAAATGAGGAAATATATATATATTTTTTTGCATAAAACTTGCTTAGCTCAGTTATATATCAGATATTCAGTGCTATATTATTTTTTTTCATAACTCGGATAACCCCTTTAATCGTATAACGAGGGTAACAACTATGCGTGTCTAAGATGGTATTCTCCGACATGCTCCGTATTCTCTGTTCCCATTAGTCGGACCCCTGCTGCATGCGCCGACATCGGTGAAAACACAGATGCCGGTGCATTAACCCTCACTATGCCACGGTCAGCGCTGACCGTGGCATGTGTGGGGTGTGTAGAGGGAGGGAGCTCCTTCCCCATGGGGTCCCTGCGCTGCTGTGATGGGGACCCGATGGCCTCGGGTCCCCATCACTCCATGTAAGCCTATGAGAAAATTAAAATAAAGTTGGCTTTTTTATTATGCAAAAAAGTTTCAAGTAACAAAAAATTAATTAAAGCGTTCTTTTCCCATAATTAATAAAAAAATATTAAAAAAATAGGAAAGAAAAGAAAAGTAAAGTATACATAATAGGTATTGCCGCGTCCTTATCGACCGGCTCTATAAAAATATCACATGATCCACCCTGTCAGGTGAATGCAGTAGTTAGGAAAAAAAAATTAAAAAAAATGCTGAAACAACCATTTTTTTGTATCCTTGCCTCACAAAAAGTGTAATACCAAGCGATCAAAAAGTCTTATGTACCCCAAAATAGTACGGATCAAACCGCCATCTCATCACACAAAAAATTAGACCCTACCTAAAACAAATCGCCCAAAAAATAATAAAAATAGGGCAGTCAGAAAATGGCAACACAAAAACAAGATTTTATTCTGTTCAAACAAGCATTTACTGTGTAAAACTTAAAAATAAAAATAAGACATATTGGCTATAGCCACGTCCGTAAGAACCTGCTGTAACGGGGCGCCGAAGGCGCACTCGGTCTCCCATCAGCCGCAGACCTGCTGCTTAGCTTCGGGAGCGAGGATCTGTGTTTGGACTTGTTCCCAGGGCGGCTTTGCTAGCTGGGAGGCTCTCTGCTCCTAGGTCTGCCTTGAGCTGATCACTCAGTGCTCAACTTGTCTGTCTGTCGGTCATGTGACGCTGGCCACGTCACATGACCCTCACTCCCCACTATAAATACAGGCGGCCTGCTGGCTACAGGTTGCCTGCGATTTTCGTCCTATAGGCTGTGTACTTTATTGTTATTAAGCTACCTCTGGAATTGAACGTCGATCCGCCTCTTGACACCTTCTGCCTGCTCCCTGTACCTTGACGCTACCTCTCGGATTTTGACCTCTGCTTGTTTACGGATTTGTCTTTGCCTCTTCCCTTGTTCTGACGTGACCTCCTGGACTGACCTCGGCTAGTTGACCTGCCTCGCCTTCCATTTTTGTTCTACCTCTTGTCCGCTTATTGTAACTTCTCAGTGGCTGTCCTCTTCCCTGCTGTCTCTTTCTCTCTGCTTGCACTTAGTAGGTTAGGGACTGTGGCCCAGTTGCGCTCCGTCACCTAGGGCAGGTGGTGCAAGTAGGCAGGGACAGGGGACCGGGTGGCAGCTCAGGCGGTGCACCTCCACTCTATCTTGATTCCTGTGACTCTACCCGTGACAGCTGCTCTATAAAAAAATAAAAATAAAAAAAAATAAAATCACATGAAAATCCCCCTCAAGTGAATGCTGAAAAAAAATATAAACAAATAAAAACTATGCCAAAACAGCCATTTTGTTGTCACATTGACTCTCAAAAAGTGGATCTCTCAGGCTCTTCACCAGAAGGCAGCGCCGATGCCTAAGGAAGGCACCGCGCTGCCTTCCATGCCATCGGGTCCCCCATTACAGCCGCACGGGGACCCGATGGCACCTCCGATCACAGCCGCAATCACCCGTAAACGACGCAAACGATTTGAGCAGGCACACAGTTCCGATCACCGCCCGCCACGTGACGGTGATCGGAACTACACATGACGTACCGTTACGTCATGTGTCCCCAACAGGTTAATAGAAAACGGTTTCTTCTCCTCATGTGCTGCAATCAGCCTCATTAAATTTTAATGAGCATTCACTCGATATAGAGAACCATACAGACATCAAGGTTGGAGAACAAACGGTTGTTGGCATTTTTTTCAGACACAGTCCTCTAGGAAACATATTACATTGTAAATACATGTTCAAAGCATAGGAGATCCCATCAACTGCAATTTTCTTAAATGTTTAAGAAATCCTGTCTTACTTGAAATGTTAACCAAACTTTCCAACAGACTGGGTGCGTCTCCAGGAGTTTCCTGCAAACTCTGTGTATAGTGACAAAGTAAACACAACACACCTATAATGATCACATTTGCTTCTTTCCTGTACAAGACTGTAGCAGGATTTACAAGTAAAGACAGAAAAATCCAATATAACTTTGTTTTACATTCGACAGACCACACCAGGGCTGGAGAACCTTTTAAATGGTTTGGCACATCTCATAATATGAGTCGCAGCATGCTTAAAGGGAATCTGCCACCATGATCTTGGACGGTTATCTGCAGTAATACACGGGTAGGATAAGGAGTCCAGATCACCATTTTAGATTCTCTGCTGCAAGATCCCCAGTAACTGCCACAAGAACATCAGTAACTGCGACGCTTAGATTAAGGGTGCATTCAGACGACCGTATTTCTGGGTCCGCATCTGTTCCGCAATTTTGCAGAACGGGTGCAAACCCATTAATTTCAACGGGGCTGCAAAAGAAAGAGTCCGTATGTTCAGCTCCCCTGCCCCAGAAAAAAGATAGAGCATGTCTTATTCTTGTCTGCAATTGGAGACACTAATAGGCATTTCTATCAAAGGGCCGGCCATTTGTGTTCCACAAAATGCAGAACACACACAGCTGGTACCCGTGTTTTGCAGATTCGCAAGTTGCGGACCGCAAAACACATACGGTATTGTGAATGCAGCCTAACCCTGTACTTCAGAGACACAGTTTCACAATGAGTGCAGGCAAGCACCCCATACTAAGCTGCTTTCAACTCACTGTTCATATACCATGGGGATATTCTGAATTATAGCTCTAATTCAGATTAAAAACCTGAGCTCCATAATACAAACAATAATTGAAAACCAATAAAACGTTAGGTTCAATGATCGAGAGATACTTACAATGGGCTTAATACTATTCTGTTAATATGGAGGCACACAATCCAGATCAGAATAAATACTTTATATGTTTGCCCTCATCTGTAGACCAGGGCACTGTGACAACATCTGCATGGAGTCTTTATGTTCTCCTGGTGGACAGCTGGTTTCCTCTGAGAACTCCAGTTTCTTCCCACAGTCCAAAGACAAACTGACAATATCTATAAAGCACTGAGGAATATGCTGGCGCTATATAAGTTAAATAAATGAAAGTCTAATAATAGAAAATTAGAGCTCAAATGTAATCCATACACTTCATCCCCGAGTAATGCTGTGACTCACCAGAAGCTCAGGATAACACATAATGGTGAGTTAACACATCAGTACGTCACGGTGCTCACAGTCACTAGCACCAATTGTCAGAGGCCATTAGTAGGTGGAGAGTCACATGTGGTAGCTATATCACCCTCGGCCTACACATTCTCTTTTCCCTTTATTCCCACATCCTTCTCTAATATACTGAGGGGGGGAATGTATCACCGTCGCTCCAAAATTCTGGATTCAAAAAGTCGCAAAATAGAGGCTTTGCCACTATGAGCTCACGTGCTCAAAAATGTTGTTACGATTTTCATTTTTACACCACCTGAAAAGTGGTTGCGGCTGTTTAAATGCATTTCACTCCAGACTTATCACTAAGACTTTTTAAAAAGTTGTCCCCAGTACAAGAGTCTCACTCCAGTACAAGAGTGAAGTAAGGCTACTTTCACATCTGCGTTTTTAATTCAGGTTTTGAGATCCAGCAGAGGATCCCAAAACCTGAATTAAAAGTACCCGTTCCATTTTACACATCCTGATTGCTCAGTTTCAGCTAGATTAATAACTTTGCTGCAAAGTACTCCAATGAGAATCAAGAAAAATATGACTCATGATAAATTCCCCCTTAATTGTTTAATTATTCCAGACCTGTCACATTCTGTAGGTTTTTATAACAAAATTCCAAAATGTGATAAAATTTTGGCTACAGCCAGTACAGGCAGGAACTCCATGCAAATGACTGAAAATAATGTCAAAGAACCATTGGGGAGGGGAGCAGCAGCCTGAATCTGAGACATGGCATCAAGGTTAAACAGCATAACATTATCATCTCTTCCATGCTAAAATACCTAGGTTACTTCAAATATATTTATATTTCTTTTTAATTGTTTAATTTGTAAAATAATTTGTCAATGAATGAATTCTATGGCTACAGCATAAAAATAGCGTACACACTTACCTGATGTGACCAACTAATTCAATCAACTTGTGGCTAAAAAAGTAAGCAGTCAGCTCCGATATGTGGCTCAGGACAGAACAGACACCAAACAATGTTGTAGTTCCTTTAAGGTCCTCAAGGTACCAGAAAAGGAAGGTGAAGACATATCCATAACCAAATCCCATGAACCAGGCTACAAAGAGAACAGAGCCATACTGTACTGTGCAAATTATCTTGATGAGATCCCAAAATCTGAAATTCTGGACCGTCTCGTCTTCACTTCTTCCTTCATTCTGATTGTGTACTTGAGATTCTTGTTGGGAACTTGTTTCCACAGGAGAGATCTCCACATCTTCTCTGCGTACCTCACTTGGTTTTAAATGGTGGTAATAAAAATGAAATTGTGTTGAAACAATTAGAGCCAAAGACATCAAGACGCCAAAGACAATAAAGGCAATACGATAGTTTTTATATTCAGGCTCGTTGCAGCCATTTCCTTCAATGATCACATTAATGCGAGTGTGATCTATTCCTATTCCTATGGACAACATCGCTAATCCCCAGCCAAGTGATCCCCACATTCTCTGCAATCCATAGCGATCCCTGTGTTTGCCTAAATATTGGAGAGTTACAGAATCTACAATAGTAACAGCTGGAGCACTAAAAAACTCTCCTATAATAACTACTAATAGAATTAACAGGAATATGGTTTCTACATCTTCCTGGTTATACTGCAACACCGCATTAGGACTCTTTGTGGTGATGGTGGTTGTAATGATGGCTGTTGTAATGTTTCCACTAGGACCAGACAGTGCTGGTGCACTCGTGCCATTGGCAACTTCCCTCAACATCCGATGTAAAAGGATAGAAGACTCTTTATAAACCATTTTTTCAGAATTAGAGAGTTCCCATGCAAGAAGATCACCCTGCAAATCCCTCTTCCGCCTCTTTTTGGCTATAGTACTACTTCCTTTAACAGATTGGGTTGATACAGAAGTAAATGGCAAAGGAGTTGTTTCAAATGGACTGGAGTTAGTAGGTTTAACTGGCATAGGCATATCAGGCACACAAACTAAAGCTGCTGGTTTTACAAAACCAATCCCTAAGTTGAATAAAACCCAGCACAGTACTGAAAACAGTAAGACCACCTTTCCTTTTCTGAATCTGTCAGCTATTACTCCCCAGAAAGGGGCACTGCAAAATTCAATAAAATACCGAATTCCTACTAATAACCCACTTTGGCTGGGAGACATCCCTAACTGTTTATAGTACACTGGTAATAAGGGATAGAGCGATCCATAGGCAGAGTAAAAAAAGAAGTAGAACACTTTAGATATCAGAAGGTCATTGTTAATCTTGACACAGTGTTTTTCCAGCCAGTCCACATCCTCATCTTCTGCAGATAAATTATCAGAACGACCAGAATTTCCGCTAGGAACGTTTTGCTCTGGAGCAACACCATTGAAAGGATCAGCAAGGACATATTTCCTCTTCTGTTCCTCCTCATCCTCAAACAATATGGCAACTTTGTCTCCCGTAGCCATGTCCTTTCAGAAGTAGTTGAAGTCCCAAGTGTAATTATGCAGCTGCCCTGCAAGTAACAGAAGAGTGAAATGTGAAACAATTTTCATGTAATGTAACATACTATACTATAACATAGCGAATCTGCCAAGCAGTCATGCGGGTGCAGGGGTACTTTTTTTAAACTATGGATTTCTCTTAGGGCTTGTTCACACAAACGTATTTTGTGTTCTGCATATGGTCCGTATAGGGAACCATTCATTTCAACGGGTCCGCAAAAGATGCGGACAGCACTCTGTGTGCTGTCCATATCCGTTGCTCCGTTCCGTGGACCCACAAAAATTCGGAGTCCTGTCCTATTATTGTCCGTTTTGCGAACAAAAATTGGCATTTCTATAATGGGCCTCCTGTTCCGTTCCGCAAATTGCGGAAGGCACACGGATGGCATCCATTTTTTTAAATTTGCGGATCGCAAAAACAGCCCAGTCGTGTGAACGAGCCCTTATTCTGGAGTCTGGTATAGCAGAAATCCACATGGGAGCATTCAATATTTACAAGGTCAATGTAGTAGAAGGAAAAAATGGGAGGACAAAACTAGTGTAAAGGAGAGCAGGTGGAGAAGCCCGATACAACCAAATGGTCTCTGAAAAAATATAGCTGCAATAGGACTAGGCAATTAATCGAGATATAATCAAAACCAAAATGCAGACTGTTTTGATCCAAAGGATGTAGTGAAAATGTGAAAAATTACTTCTAAAATTTAAAGCCTTCTAACGTCTTAAAAAAAATTAATGACGGGGCGTGGCTTGGCTGCCAAGTGAGATGGCCGCTTGAATCTTGAGCTCCTGCAAGTAGCGCCTGACAAAGCAACTAATACCCCGACATCTGTAATAATTCTGGTGGCAAGTAGTGCCCTACGATTGCTGAGGATGCCCAGAGGCAAAAGACTCCAAGCGAAACAGGAGAAACTGGACTTCTACTTCGACAAAGAGCCAGATGCCTCTCCGACGCGCCCAGCAGAGTTGCCGCCATTGTTGGTGGCAGCGTCCGTGCTGACTATACAGAGCACCGGACCCTCTCCTCCAGCGGCCCCAAGCCTAACCTCTCAGCGGAGCACGACACCACCTGGATCCGAGGCAAGTGGGAGTGCGTCTCGATCATCCCCGGCTCCTGCGGGAACCCAGTCACCGGCTTCTCCCGCCACAAGGAGTCTGGCGAAACAGAGGCCCAGGCTGCAGGAGGAGACAGCTAGAGAGCTGAGCTGAGCTCTGGGTCCCCCGCAGCCTTCCCTTCTATGTTAGAGGGGTTCTCCGCCTCAGGGAATCTCCTCAAAGATATGCTGATTACTTTCAGCTCAGCGCTACATAGGGACTTTGCATCCATAATAGCGCCTATCCAAGCCTCCATATCGGGCCTAGATTCTAGAGTCTCCCATGTGGAAGCGAAAATAAGAGAATTTGCAGGGTCCCACAATCAGCTAATAGACAGCCATGAAGAAATGGAAAAGATCAAGGCTAAGCTGAATGACCTGGAGGACCACTCCAGGCGGAACTATATTAAATTCAGGGGTATACCGGAGGACATTGGGCCATCTGAGCTCATGGACTTTCTCCAAGCTTTCTTACAAAAGCTCCTTCCATCGTACTCCGCCATGGACCTAATTATTTACCGGGCCCACAGGATCCCCATCTCCCTGATAGCCTACCTAGGGACACCTTAGCCCGCATCCATTTTTTCCAAACAAAGGAGGCGGCCTTAGCAGCTGCCCGCCATCTCACAGAAATGCCGGCACCATACCAGGCGGTGAAGCTTTACACTGACCTGTCTGCAGTAACCTTGCACCAAAGGCGCCTACTTGCCCCAATCACCATGGCTCAGAGATCACAAAATTGCCTACAAATGGGGCTTCCCGGTGAAAGTACTACTATCCCACAATGGCAAACAACACGTTATCGCTTCACTAGAAGAGGGATGTCGCCTACTGAAGTCCTAGAACATTTCTCCATCCATACCGGCTGAGGCCTACCCTTCTCATCCCCAACGCGTGACCTTAGAGTGGCACACAGTAGGGGCAAAAAGGGATACAAAGCATTGAACAGCTTCTAGATGTGTGTATGCAGGAGCGCACTACATAGTTATTTGGCTTCAATCTGGACTTTTTCCCCCTTCATTGTACGAGTCTGGAATGTTATTCACCATGGGAAGTTTATCCCACTCCGGTTTATAGTTATTGGTTTATGTTTTACCTCTTGTCTCTAGGTACAAACCATGTCTCAGATATCATATGCTTACATGCCAATAAGCTTACCCCAGTGTTCATGTTACGAATGCCTCTTGGTACTGGGTAATCTGGGTAGCCCATCCAGAGTTGAACCTAATCACCCCCATAGCTCCTCTACTATTGCCCATGGGTCTTAACTTGATATCAAACAACGCTAAGGGTCTTAACAGCCCACAAAAAAAGATCCTACCTCTGGTCTGAAGCGGTGACAGCTAAAGCAGATCTCCTCTGCGTCCAAGAAACCCATATAGTGCACAAAGATGCTCATAGAATCCACCATCGCCAATTCCCTCATGTTATACAAGCCCATTACCGCAAGAAGCAGAGGGGAGTTATACTGGCTTTAAATAAATCAGTTTCCTTTTCCCCTAGTACCCTAATTACCGGCCCAAATGGCAGATTTATTATACAGGTGTGCTCAGTGAACAATATCACCTACACTATTGTGGTGGTTTACTCTCCCAATAAACACCAAATCCATTTCTTGAACAGAGTGCTAGCTAAGGCGAACAAGGTGAAGAGAGGCCATCTCATTGTATGAAGTGACTTCAATATCATACCCGACGCCTCAATCGATTCCTCATCCACCACCAGAAGCTCCTACCCAGTACTCCACCCTCTGCTTCTGCGGGAAGAACCATATGACGTGTGAAGGTTACACCATGCATCTGAGAAAGATTACTCTTTCTACTCACAAGTACATGCAACCTACTGTACTCACGTATTGACCTGTTTCTTGTTAGTAGATCTTTACTCCAATTATCCTCTCAGTCCACCATAAGAACCATTAAGTGGTCCGATCACGCCGCCATTACCCTCACAATAAAAGAAGCAATCAACCACAAAAGACACCTTATGGCGCTGCAGCCCCTACATCATATCAAATCCAGCATTCAGAATTGAATTAGAAAGGCCATTTCCGAATACTTTATTAAATAGCTTGTCGGTCTCTAGCCTTTGGAATGCCCATAAGGCGGTCAGCCGAGGTATTTTTATTAAACTAGGCCACCAAGCCAAAAAACTAACAAAAAAGGATCCAAGAAATACTTTCCCAACTAACCTCCCTGGAGACACTCAATAAAGCCCAATTCTCTTCTAATAGAGCACTTCAGATCCAATCTCTCAGAACTCAACTCAGGGAATGCCTCCTGGTCACATATGAAAGAGACCTTAGATCTATTAAAGCCAAATATTACTCACAAGATAACAAAGCAGGCAAACTTCTAGCCCAACGCCTTAAATCCTGTGCGCCAAAATCTAGAATCCCCTTTTTAACTAGCTCACCTAACAAATCCAGGATATATGACCCGAAAGCTATAGCCGATCACTTTGCTAAATATTATTCAAAACTATACAATCTTAAAGACTCCCCCGAGACCCAAAAGGCCACTCCATCAGAGATCAATATGTTCCTGAATAAACTTAACCTCCCATCAGTGAACACCACCCAGAGAGATCTACTATCACAACCTATCACCCAATTAGAACTCACTAAAATAATAATCTTCCCTCCCCGCACATAAATCCCCAGGCCCTGATGGGCTGTCAAATCTCTTTTACAAAACCTTCCAGAACCTCCTTGCCCCTTACTTGACCCAAGTTTTCAAATAAGGCCTTCTCTGAGGGCAACCTCCCTGATAAGATGATTTCAGCCACAATAGTGGCTCTACCGAAACCAGGCAAAACTACGGATAAGTCTCAGAACTACAGGCCCATCTCCCTATTGAATACGGACCTAAAAATCTATGCCAAAATACACTGCTCAAAAAAATAAAGGGAACACAAAAATAACACATCCTAGATCTGAATTAATTAAATATTCTTCTGAAATACATTGTTCTTTACATAGTTGAATGTGCTGACAACAAAATCACACAAAAAAAATAAATGGAAATCTAATTTTTTAACCCATGGATGTCTGGATTTGGAGTCACACTCAAAATGAAAGTGGAAAAACACACTACAGGCTGATCCAACTTTGATGTAATGTCCTTAAAACAAGTCAAAATGAGGCTCAGTAGTGTGTGTGGCCTCCACGTGCCTGTATGACCTCCCTACAACGCCTGTGCATGCTCCTGATGAGGTGGCAGACGGTCTCCGGAGGGATCTCCTCCCAGACCTGGACTAAAGCATCTGCCAACTCCTGGACAGTCTGTGGTGCAACGTGACGTTGGTGGATAGAGCGAGACGTGATGTCCCAGATGTGCTCAATTGGATTCAGGTCTGGGGAACGGGCGGGCCAGTCCATAGCATCAATGCCTTCGTCTTGCAGGAACTGCTGACACACTCCAGCCAGATGAGGTCTAGCATTGTCTTGCATTAGGAGGAACCCAGGGCCAACCACACCAGCATATGGTCTCACAAGGGGTCTGAGGATCTCATCGCGGTACCTAATGGCAGTCAGGCTACCTCTGGCGAGCACATGGAGGGCTGTGCGGCCCTCCAAAGAAATGCCACCCCACACCATTACTGACCCAATGCCAAACCGGTCATGCTGGAGGATGTTGCAGGCAGCAGAACGTTCTCCACGGCGTCTCCAGACTCTATCACATCTGTCACATGTGCTCAGTGTGAACCTGCTTTCATCTGTGAAGAGCACAGGGAGCCAGTGGCGAATTTGCCAATCTTGGTGTTTTCTGGCAAATGCCAAATGTCCTGCACGGTGTTGGGCTGTAAGCACAACCCCCACCTGTGGACGTCGGACCCTCATATCACCCTCATGGAGTCTGTTTCTGACCGTTTGAGCAGACACATGCACATTTGTGGCCTGCTGGAGGTCATTTTGCAGGACTCTGGCAGTGCTCCTCCTGTTCCTCCTTGCACAAAGGCAGAGGTAGCGGTCCTGCTGCTGGGTTGTTGCCCTCCTACGGCCTCCTCCATGTCTCCTGATGTACTGGCCTGTCTCCTGGTAGCACCTCCATGCTCTGGACACTACGCTGACAGACACAGCAAACCTTCTTGCCACAGCTCGCATTGATGTGCCATCCTGGAAAAGCTGCACTACCTGAGCCACTTGTGTGGGTTGTAGACTCCGTCTCATGCTACCACTAGAGTGAAAGCACCGCCAGCATTCAAAAGTGACCAAAACATCAGCCAGGAAGCATAGGAACTGAGAAGTGGTCAGGTCACCACCTGCAGAACCACTCCTTTATTGGGGGTGTCTTGCTAATTGCCTATAATTTCCACCTATTGTCTATCCCATTTGCACAACAGCATGTGAAATTGATTGTCACTCAGTGTTGCTTCCTCAGTGGACAGTTTGATTTCACAGAAGTGTGATTGACTTGGAGTTACATTGTGTGGTTTAAGTGTTCCCTTTATTTTTTTGAGCAGTGTACTTGCAAATAGACTGTCCGAGGTTCTGCCATCTCTAGTAGACCCAGACCAGACAGAGTTCGTGAGAGGTAGACAGATAACAGACAACACACGCCGGGCTCTCAACCTGATTGACTGGGTTAACCGTAAGAGGGAAGAAGACTTGCTGGTGACCCTGGACGCAGAGAAGGCATTTGCCTTCTCCGTGTTACAAGTATTGGGGCTGGGAGAGGCCTTTGTAACAGCTATAGGGGCCCTTTATGGTAGACCTTCAGCTAGAGTATTTATAAATGGGGCTCTGTCCACACCTTTCTTGCCATCAAATGGCACTAGACAGGGCTGCCCTCTCTCGCCTTTAATTTTTATCCTCGCAATGGAACCTCTGGCCCAAGCAATAAGACTACACCCAGACATCTCCGGTATACAAATAGGCGATAAGAACCACTGTATCTCACTTTACGCAGATGACGTTCTTTTATCTCTATTCTCGCCTCAAAAAGCCCTACCTGCAGCCTTTTCGGTCATAGAAGACTATAGCCATCTGTCATACTACAAAGTAAATGAGACCAAATCACAAATCTTACCCTTAAATATTCCAAGTTGTACCTTCCAGTAGGGATCGACCGATTATCGGTTTGACCGATATTATCGGCCGATATTGAGGATTTTGAACGTTATCGGTATCGGCATCTATTTTGCCGATATACCGATAACGTATGGGGAACACAGAACGCGCTGCTCTCAGCGCTCTGTGTTCCCTCCGCAGCACAGGGGAGAAGGAAGCAGTGCCTCCCTCCCCTGTGCTGCTGCTGCCGCCAATGAGAGGAGAGAAGATAAGAGGAGAGGAGGGGCTGTGGCCACCGCTCCACCAATGAAGATAAGCCTTTCATTAATTCATATACAGGAGGCGGGAGCTGGCTGCAGAATCACATAGCCGGCTCCCAACCTCTATGAGCAATAGCTGCGGTCCGCGGTAGTTAACCCCTCAGGTGCCGCTCAAAGGGGTCGGGAGCCGGCTATGTGATTCTGCAGCCAGCTCCCGCCTCCTGTATATGAATGATTGAGAGACTTATCTTCATTGGTGGCGCAGTGCGCCCCCCCCTTCCCCAGTATTAATCATTGGTGGCGCATTGCGCCCCCCACCCCCATCCCAGTATTAAAAACATTGGTGGCGCAGTGCGCCCCCCCAGTATTAATCATTGGTGGCAGTGGCCACAGGATCCCCTCTCCCCTGCTCCTCCGATCGGAGCCCCAGCAGTGTAATCCTGGGGCTCCGATCGGTTACCATGGCAGCCAGGACGCTATTGAAGCCCTGGCTGCCATGTTCAGCTCCCTGCTGCTGTGTGCACAAAGCACAGAGCAGCAGGGACAGTGTGAGATCCTATTCACCCTGATAGAGATCTATCAGGGTGAATGGGACAAGGGTTCTAGTCTCTAAGGGGGCTAAAAGTTTGTAAAAAAAAAAACACAAAAATATTAAGTATAAATGAAAAAGATTTACAAAAAAAAAAAATACACATTAACAATAAACATATTAATTTTCAGCAGATTTGTGTAGGAATTATTTTTTTCTCTCAAAAATGAAAATTTCCAGAATATCGGTATAAATTATCGGCTATCGGCCTGAAAGTTCACAAATTATCGGTATCGGCCCTAAAAAAATCAATATCGGTCGATCCCTACCTTCCAGTCCCTGAAACAAAATTTCCCCCTAGATTGGAGGCAAGACAAAGTCCAATACTTGGGTATATCCATGTCCCCGGTCCTCTCCCGCTTATACCAACTGAACTACATTCCCTTACTGGAAATAATTAAACAAGACACATCTACCTACGGCAAACACGAAATATCCTGGATAGGTCGCATTGCGTCCTTCCAAATGCTTATCCTACCAAAACTTTTATTCACATTTAGAAAACATCCCCATAAAAATCCCCAGCCAATTTTTTTAGAAGGGCACAGGGCCTGCTCAATAACTTTGTTTGGGCTGGTAAAAAACCCAGAATTTCAGCTACTACCCTATCTAAACCAAAGACCATGGGAAAGGTTAGGTCTCCCTAATTTAAAGGACTACTTCCTGGCCTCCCAAAAACAGGCCCTGAGAAATTGGTGGTCGATGGAAATCTCTGCCCCATGGGTTCAAATAGAAGCCACCCAGACTCCTACTAAACAGCTGAGAGCCCTCTTGATCAATAGTATGAGCGTATCCCCAGCTGAAACTCCACAATTGCCCACTTTAGTGGAGGAATCAATATTTCATTGGCGTACATTCCACCAAGAGTCCCCACATACCAATGCCACTGCCCGGCATTTCTCCAATACAACTACTGGAACTCCATTTCCGGGACTTAAGGCTGCGCACATGGAGAGAAAGAGGTATCAAATTTATGAGCCAGCTTTATCAGAAGGACACCTTAAAATCCTTCCAACAACTCCAAGAAGAGTTCCAAATTCCTAAAGGAGAGCTTTTTAAGTACCTCCAGGTGCGCCACCTCTTGTACTCGGAAACCCCACATCAGGTGGTGGCAAACAGAGAAATACTAGAAGGGTGGTCCACCCCAATACCTCATTCTTCAAAAGAGAGGTATCAAACCAATGTATTTGGCATTGAACTCCAAATCTGCCTTCTCTAAGTCCCCACCCCTCCTTGCATGGCACAGCGAGCTCCAGAATAGTATTCCAGAAGCGGAATGGGTGAAGACGTTCAAATTTATAGCTAACACTTTCCACAATACTGCTCTCATTGAGGCAGCGGTTAAAACATGCCTTAGATGGTATTATACGCCAGACAAATTATGTAGAATATTCCCTGGGACGTCTCACCTCTGCTGGAGGGGGTGCAGACAGAGAGGCACACTTTTGCATATATTATGGTCATGCCCACTTTTGTCTAATCTATGGGACGAAATCTTCTCACTCACTTCCAGATTCAGTGGTATAACTATCAACAAATCCCCACAAAGGGCGTTGTTCTTTGCTGATATCCATACCATCCCGGCACAATGTAGGATCCCGGTAGCTTTCTTATTCTTGACCACCAAAGTGGCCATCACCGCATGTTGGAAATCTACCAAAATTCCCTCTGTAGCAGAGATCCTAACAAGAATCCACACCACATGCTCTTACGAAAAAATCCTAGCATACAAGGAATGTAGCATCGACAAATACCGGTCCACTGGGACCTGTGGACTTCCAGCTTCTCCACTAACAACAGTGATTTGACAAACATGTCATTGTAATTGTACCTGAGACTATGTTTTACTTGTCTTATATTTATTTACACCATGCTACTGTTACCTTCACCCCTCCCCCCTCCGCCTGATTTTTTATGTCTTTTTTTTAATAAATAAAAGGTAAAACAGACTCAAATTTATCACTGTATACAATATATCGATCGGCACAGCGGGAAATAGAGTGGCGGTGTGCGTGTCCCAGGGCAGGCGTCCCAAGATAAAAGGAAACAAGGACCGTCACTCGCTGTTAGTATATAATCTTGTGATTTATTGTCACATTCCCCAGTGACGCGTTTCGGCATACAATCTTCCTTTATCAAACTATATCAAATTTATCACTGTCATGAAATACAAAGTGTCACTAGAAAACAATCTAAAAATGGTTTGGAGAAAATAAAACATTCCACAGTTATTACCACATAAAGTGACAAGGGGCTTTGTACTGAAGGGGTTAAACCTTCCAGAGAGCACCCATGATGTTAGTACGGATGCGGACTCATTAATTGAATCGGTCCGTAATCTGGAAGGTTGGTGCATGCACTACTTTTTTGCAATGCGGACCATCAGATGCGGATCGCGGACCCCATTCAAGGTCGCTTCCCGTGCAATGTGGACAGCATGGGCCCGGCCGATACACGTTTGTGTGCATGAGGTCTTAATATGAGTTTTTAATTTACTGGAGGCTTCCAGAACACTCTAGTAAATACAGTAAGTTCCTGTGCCTCTTATTACTTTTAGTTGCATATCTTTCTGACTGTGCAGTTTTTGTAAAGGCTCCAAAAGCCACAATGTGAACTTGCCTTTTGAACTAATATTCTCATTTGATTTAAAGCAACTTCTAAGTAACTTATCTTTAATAGTGTCTGCTGGAGAAACCACGAATGGTGGATGGTTAGGTAATGATTTATTTACTAGTATGTCTGGCTGAATTATCGGAGAAACGGAGAGCCGAGTGCTGAGAATTGACCAATATGGTTGGGGGGGGGGGGGGGGGGGCAGCGCGCAATGTTAATTGACTGCAAGGTGTATTTTATTTCATCAGTCACAGATCCCGACAGGACCACTGGTCCAATTACCCAGACTAACAGTATCCTTTGATCAGACAAGGTCAAACTTGGTATTTGCAGCATGAAGAAATGCCTTTGTGAATTTGGTCTTATGCAAACAAGTGTGTGTGTTTTGGAGGACAAAAATACCGATGACAAAACGTACTGGAACACTGCTGGAATCAGACAAGAACATTTGGACGCACGCCTAGGGTTACTTTACTACAAAGGTAAATGAGGACTGGTGACTGCTTCTGTGTAAATCACTGACACGGCATTTAGTAAATGAACCTCACTCGGGTTCTCCTATGAACAACCATTTACTAAAATAACTTTACATTTTCCCCATTTACAATTAGATTCCTTTCGTACAGCATCTTGAAGCTGGATCCGCTACAAATGTAGATAAAAGCATAGCCAGTGCCTATGAAAATCCTATCCCTGTGAAAAGTCTGCAGGCCAACATCGGAAATCCATTACACATTAAGCTAACAAAAGGAGGATTGAAAGAACACATTGACTTAAGCGGACATATTGAGCCTATTGATCAAGACTTTCACGCGCTTTTGTGTTGTTACTCAATGGAACCAATGAGATTTCTACATTCACTCAATATAGAGTCATATCTTCAGTGTTTTCCCATGAAAAGATATAATAAAATACTTACAAAAATGTGAGATACTGTACCTTAGTGGAGCATGTGTAAAGCAAAGCTATGTAAGCATATTGTGGAGCCGTGTGTGCACAAAACTGGCACCATGGGGCGGAGCCGTGTGTGTGCGCAAAACTGGCACCATGGGGCGGAGCCGTGTGTGTGCGCAAAACTGGCACCATGGGGCAGAGCCGTGTGTGTGCGCAAAACTGGCACCATGGGGCAGAGCCGTGTGTGTGCGCAAAACTGGCACCATGGGGCAGAGCCGTGTGTGTGCGCAAAACTGGCACCATGGGGCAGAGCCGTGTGTGTGCGCAAAACTGGCACCATGGGGCAGAGCCGTGTGTGTGCGCAAAACTGGCACCATGGGGCAGAGCCGTGTGTGTGCGCAAAACTGGCACCATGGGGCAGAGCAGTGTGTGTGCGCAAAACTGGCACCATGGGGCAGAGCCGTGTGTGTGCGCAAAACTGGCACCATGGGGCAGAGCCGTGTGTGTGCGCAAAACTGGCACCATGGGGCAGAGCCGTGTGTGCGCGCAAAACGGGCACCATGGGGCAGAGCCGTATGTGCAATGATCACGTAGTAGAGCTCTGTATATGATTAATTAAGTAGCAGAGCTACATATTGAGCTTTGTTATTCGTAAGGAGGCTGCTGATTTGTCAATTTGGGTGGCCTGCCGGGCCATTTGCTGCGCCATCTGTGGATGCTTGTACAGTGGGGCCACCAGCGTCACCAATACTGCTAGTGGAGTGGCAGCCTGGTGTGGTAAGCAGCCTCTTGTAAGAGGTGCTGTGGGCACTGGTAGATCTAAAAGCCCTGGGGTGGGTCTGTTATAGTAACTAGGCAGTTATAGCCAAATAATTACAGAATAGTCTTGGGAAAAAAGTTTATGGTTCCATTATGGGGGCACTACATACAAAATTATCACATGGGGCAACTAGATATGGAAGCACTGTGTATGGCAGCGTTCTGGCGGCAGTGGTCTTAAGTTAAGTGTAGGATGTTGGATAAATGTAAAATTGTCTACAATTGCTATTTCTGCATGGAATATGCAAAATAACTGTGGAGCCCCAGTTATGGATCTTCAACACAGTGAAAGCCAGATATCCCTCAAAGGAAGGAAAACCAAGCTACTCAAGTGTTTGAGTAGACTCCAAGACATTGCTCCCGGTTAGCCAGAATCCTACTCCACACTGATGAGGGGCAACACCCTGAAACAGCTGTCTGTGGATGGATAACTGGCTTAGGTCTTCCCCGTCACATCCTTAAGGCTTGTAAAAAAAGCGGGATTTTGACATAAGGGCCACTTAATATGGTGGATTTGGTGATCTCTGTAATGGGGACACCCTTTTGCTCAGTTTTCCTTCCTTTGAGGGATATCTGGCTTTCACCGTGTTGAAGATCCATAACTGGGGCTCCACAGTTATTTTGCATATCACTGTTTCCCAGGGAGCTTTGCACTTTGGATTGCTGTGTTGAGACTCTTAAATGAGGCTCCACGCAGTGTTTCTGTAGCTGGTCTCCCGAAGACCAGCTATTGTTTTGTTTGGTCTCCCGAAGACAGAGGAAACTAGTAATGGTTTCCCTGCATAAATAGCAGCCTCATAACGTTATGTAAAACTATGTATCATATACATAAATTACCGCAAAATTTGTACTCCTCCTCGGCTAAAAATACTGCTCAAAATTGCTAAGAGGAGTAACACAGAACCTTATTGCAGTCAATAGGGATCTGGCAGTGAAGTAGAGGATCAATGCAACACTTGCAGATTATGGTGCAGAAACTAGTGATGATCGAGCATGCTCGGCCGAACACCTGTTCGACTCGAGCATCTTGATGCTCGGCACATGGCGGTACTCAGCAGAGTACTGCATGTGCTCGAGCACCATGCTAGAGTCTCCTTCCCGCACGTTTCCGGTCTGCTATGCATCCAATAAACGTGCAGGTAAGTACTGCCCTCACTGTAATGCCAATAGCCATGTTGGCTACTGGCTTTACAGTGATTGGCTGGCCGGAACAAGTCTTCGGGTGCTGTGCTATATACAGTTGCAAGAAAAAGTATGTGAACCCTTTGGAATGATATGGATTTCTGCACAAATTGGTCATAAAATGTGATCCGATCTTCATCTAAGGCCTCATGCATACGACCGTTGTGTGCATCCGTGGCCGTTGTTCCGTTTTCCGTGATTTTCTGCAGACCCATTGACTTTCAATGGGTCCGTTGAAAACTCGGAAAATGCATCGTTGTTCATCCGCGGCCGTGATCCGTGTTTCCTGTCCGTCAAAAAAATATGACCTGTCCTATTTTTGACGGACAACAGTTCACGCACCCATTCAAGTCAATGTGTCAGTGAAAAAACACGGATGCACACAAGATTGGCATCCGCGTCCGTGATCCGTGGCCGTAGGCTACTTTCACACAGACGGATCTGCGATCCGTCTGCATAAAAGCTTTTTCAGAGCTGAGTTTTCACTTCGTGAAAACTCAGATCCGACAGTATATTCTAACACAGAGGCGTTCCCATAGTGATGGGGATGCTTCAAGTTAGAATATACTACGAACTGTGTACATGACTGCCCCCTGCTGCCTGGCAGCACCCGATCTCTTACAGGGGGCTGTGATCCGCACAATTAACCCCTCAGGTGCCGGACCTGAGGGGTTAATTGTGCGTATCATAGCCCCTTGTAAGAGATCGGGTGCTGCCAGGCAGGAGGGGGCAGACCCCCCTCCCCTGTATTTAACTCATTGGTGGCCAGTGCGGCCCCCCTCCCTCCCTTCCCAGTATTCTATTCATTGGTGGCCAGTGCGGCCTACCCTCTTCCCCCCCCTAATTAATATCACCTTCCGCCATCATTGATGGCCAGTGCGGCCTCCCCTCTCCCCCCCCCCCTAATTAAAATCACACACACCCCCCCCCCCCCATCATTGGTGGCCAGTGCGGCATCCCCTCTCCCCCCCCCATCCCTAATTAAAATCACTTTCCCCCCATCATTGGTGGCAGCGGAGAGTTCCGATCGGAGTCGCAGTTTAATCGCTGGGGCTCCGATCGGTAACTATGGCCACCAGGATGCTACTGCAGTTCTGGTTGCCATGGTTACTTAGCAATTTTTAGAAGCATTATACTACTTACCTGCGATGTCTGACCGGCCGGGCGCTCCTCCTACTGGTAAGTGACAGGTCTGTGCTATAGGCAATGCGCCGCACAGACCTTTCACTTACCAGTAGGATGAGCGCCCGGCCGGTCACAGACAGCGAAGGTAAGTATAATGCTTCTAAAATTGCTAAGTAACCATGGCAACCAGGACTGCAGTAGCGTCCTGGTTGCCATGGTTACCGAGCGGAGCCCCAGCGATTAAACTGGGACTCCGATCGGAACTCTACGCTGCCACCAATGATGGGGGAAGGCGATTTTAATTAGGAGGGGGGGGGGGGGGGAGAGGGGAGGCCGCACTGGCCACCAATGATGGGGGAAGGTGATTTTAATTAGGTGGGGGGAGGAGGGTTAAATACAGGGGAGGGAGGGGGGCCGCACTGGCCACCAATGAGTTAAATACAGGGTAGGGAGGGAGGTAGGGGGGCCGCACTGGCCACCAATGAGTTAAATACAGGGGAGGGGGGTCTGCCCCCTCCTGCTTGGCAGCACCTGATCTCTTACAGGGGGCTATGATACGCACAATTAACCCCTCAGGTGCGGCAGATCGGGTGCTGCCAGGGGGCATTCATGTACACAGTTCTTAGTATATTCTAACTTGAAGCGTCCCCATCACTATGGGAACGCCTCTGTTAGAATATACTGTCGGATCTGAGTTTTGACGATCTAACTCAAATCCGATGGTATATTCTTACAGAGGCGTTCCCATGGTGATGGGGACGCTTCAAGTTAAAATATACCATCGGATTGGAGAAAACTCCGATCCTATGGTATATTAACTCCTGACTTTACATTGAAAGTCAATGGGGGACGGATCCGTTTGCAATTGCACCATATTGTGTCAACGTCAAACGGATCAGTCCCCATTGACTTGCATTGTAAGTCAGGACGGATCAGTTTAGCTACGCACGGCCAGGCGGACACCAAAACGACTTTTTCTTCATGTCCGTGGATCCTCCAAAAATCAAGGAAGACCCACGGAAGAAAAAATGGACACGGACCTACGGACCCCGTTTTTGCGGACCTTAATAAAAAACGGTCGTGTGCATGAGGCCTAAGTCACAACAATAGACAATCAGTCTGCTTAAACTAATAACACACAAAGAATTAAATGTTATCATGTTTTTATTGAACACACCATGTAAACATTCACAGTGCAGGTGGAAAAAGTATGTGAACCCCTAGACTAATGACATCTCCAAGAGCTAATTGGAGTGAGGCGTCAGCCAACTGAAGTCCAATCAATGAGATGAGATTGGAGGTGTTGGTTACAGCTGCCCTGCCCTATAAAAAACACACACCAGTTCTGGGTTTGCTTTTCACAAGAAGCATTGCCTGATGTGAATGATGCCTCGCACAAAAGAGCTCTCAGAAGACCTACGATTAAGAATTGTTGACTTGCATAAAGCTGGAAAAAGTTATAAAAGTATCTCCAAAAGCCTTGACGTTAATCAGTCCATGGTAAGACAAATTATCTATAAATGGAGAAAGTTCAGCACTGCTGCTACTCTCCCTAGGAGTAGCCGTCCTGTAAAGATGACTGCAAGAGCGCAGCGCAGACTGCTCAACGAGGTGAAGAAGAATCCTAGAGTGTATCAGCTAAATAAAGATTTACAAAAGTCTCTGGAATATGCTAACATCCCTGTTAGCGAATCTACGATACGTAAAACACTAAACAAGAATGGATTTCATGGGAGGATACCACAGTGGAAGCCACTGCTGTCCAAAAAAACATTGCTGCACGTTTACAGTTTGCACAAGAGCACCTGGATTATCCACAGCAGTACTGGCAAAATATTCTGTGGACAGATGAAACCAAAGTTGAGTTGTTTGGAAGAAACACACAACACTATGTGTGGAGAAAAAGAGGCACAGCACAACATCATCAAAACCTCATCCCAACTGTGAAGTATGGTGGTGGGGGCATCATGGTTTGGGGCTGCTTTGCTGCGTCAGGGCCTGGACGGATTGCTATCATCGAAGGAAAAATGAATTCCCAAGTTTATCAAGACATTTTGCAGGAGAACTTAAGGCCATCTGTCCACCAGCTGAAGCTCAACAAAAGATGGCTGTTGCAACAGGACAACGACCCAAAGCATAGAAGTAAATCAACAACAGAATGGCTTAAACAGAAGAAAATACGCCTTCTGGAGTGGCCCAGTCAGAGTCCTGACCTCAACCCGATTGAGATGCTGTGACATGACCTCAAGAAAGCGATTTACACCAGACATCCCTAAAATATTGCTGAACAAACAGTTCTGTAAAGAGGAATGGTCAAGAATTACTCCTGACCGTTGTGCACGTCTGATCTGCAACTACAGGAAACGTTTGGTTGAAGTTATTGCTGCCAAAAGGAGGTTCAACCAGTTATTAAATCCAAGGGTTCACATACTTTTTCCACCTGCACTGCAACTGTTTACATGGTGTTCAATAAAAACATGTAACATTTAATTATTTGTGTGTTATTAGTTTAAGCAGACTGTGATTGTCTATTGTTGTGACTTAGATGAAGATCAGATCACATTTTATGACCAATTTGTGCAGAAATCCTTATCATTCCAAAGGATTCCCATAGGAAGGGACAGAGTGTAGGGAGTGTAATTAAATATTTTTTTTGTACAAAAACGTTTCAGAGACCCAAAAGTCCATGTAAGGACTATTGTGTGTGACAGCAGCAATATATGTTTGTACGTAGCACAACCTGCGCTAAATTGCTCAGTGTTAGGGAGAGCTGTGCATAGGAAGGGAAAGAGTGTAGGGCGTGTAGGTAATTTTTATACAAAAAAAACTTTTCAGAGACCCAAAAGTCCTTTTAAAGGACTATTGTGTGTGACAGCAATATATATTTTTAGCGCATCCTGCGCAAAATACTGTGTAATGTGTCGCAAATAATTTAACTGTCGGCAGCAGCTTATCTCCTGTGTAAATTGTGTGCATCCCTAAAATATCAGTGTACTTTTTCCGTAGACTGTCCACTTCTGACAGGGCCACATCTGCAGTGTAACGTGTGCACTTCAAAAATGTATCTGTGACATACAGTGTACTTTGTCAGCTTTGCAACCATACTCCCCCCGGAACACAAAGACTTTGGTTTCCCGGAAGCAGCTCGGTGGGTCATGGGAATAACGCCGCCGGATGTCATCTTTTTGGTCGGAACTACGCCGGTATCTGGATCGCCTTCGAACCTCCGACTTTAGTTTTTGATTAATGAAAACATTCTTAGCAAATGCTTTCGCTTTGGTTCTTCTTGCGCCGGTCCAAGAATTTCACCTCTAGCGGCGCAATACTGATGCCCCCAGGCCATCCCTCTTAATCATGGCCCCAGTTCCGAAAACCAACAAAATAGGACTCCGGTATTCCGGCGACCCGGCCTGCTTTGAACTCTGTAAATCTTTTCAATGGTCAGCTAAGCAGCAGGCCTTTGCATATACAGGTGGAACTCGAAAAATTAGAATATCGTGCAAAGGTCCATTTATTTCAGTAATGCAAATTAAAAGGAAATGCATTATTGCAGCTTAAAATTTGAATTTTGTGAAAAGGTACAATATTCTAGGCTCAAAGTGTCACACTCTAGTCAGCGAATTAATCCATACCCCCTGAGCAAAGGGTACCTGAGATTGTGACTTCGGGGTTTTCATTTGCTGTAAGCCATTATCATCCAAATTATAACAAATAAAGGCTTAAAATATGTCATATGTTAGTTTCACCTTTTAAGTTGCATTACTAAAATAAATGAACTTTGCACGATATTCAAATTTTTCGAGTTTCACCTGTAATGTTTTACCTGCAGGCCCTCACCTAATTATACCTAATAGGTAATTTGCGCGCATGCTGTCTTGCTTGGAAGTGGTAGCCGTAGCTGTTTCTCAGGCTCCCTCTCCGAAATCACACCCCGATTCCCCGTTACCCATGGTCGACGTGGTTCGCACTGAAAATAACATCGGAAGTTGATGGGGCAGACATCCGAATGAATAGTCGCCGTCACGGGGAAGTGCGATCATGCCCAGGTTATCTAGAGTCAACAAAACGGCAGCAGGCCCTCGCCCGTAATGTTTTAGATGGTCAGATCAGCAGGCCTTTGCTCCAAATGTTTTTGAGGATCACCAGGAGGCCATCAATCATAATTTTTCAAGGCTGTGTATGATGCGCTCCTTTATCTGTAACAAAGGGTGTATTAGAGTGCCGATTCCCTGTAATTTTTGGCAGCACTTTCACTTAGTGCATAGGTGTTATGAGAGTAGGAGTCCCACTACCTGAACAATTGTACCACAATGTGAATGAAGCCCTCCTTTATGTGATACAAGGAAGAGGCATTTAGATGCAACCTGTAATTTTTGGCAGCACTTGCACTTTATATACAAGTGAATATACAGGAAATAATGTTTTCTAACAATTTTTCCTCTAAAATACATTTTATCTTCGGTTTTGTGCGTATTATTGTCAGTCTGTAAAAGTGGCGTACTACTCGGACAACATGGTTCCCAGCAGTGACCTGGGAGTCCAAGATGCATCCAGACATCCTCCCCATGCTGCTCCCGAACTATTTCGGTGGTGTTTCCATCAATTTCTGACCTTTTCCTGTGAACCAGACACCATCTTCAGAGCAGAGGGTGCATGGTTTAATGTTCGGGTTCTCCCATTGACTTCCATTATACCGAGCCCCCCGATGTGTTGGGCCCGAGCCCCTGAGCACTATGGTGCTTGATTAACACTAGCGGAAACATCTGCATAAACTATACTGCCATATGTATGGACCCTTAAAGGGCAGTGCTCCAGAAGAAAAAAAAGTGTCATTGGCTCATAATCTGAAAAATTTAGGAGCTAAAATAGGAACTAAAAACAGATAGAAGCCTGCAGGGCATGGTGGCACTTCTGGTGTGACATCACCTGGGCACATGGTCTTTGCTCAGCAGAGGTTCCGTTCTGCCATGCTGTCCCTGGCACTTCATGAGCAGTCGGCAGTGGCGCGTTCTCCCCTGCTCCATAAAATGCAGTTAAATTACTGTGTGTATTCATATGCATTAGACATTTTTTAGGGAGAAAAACTGCCTGTACAGGCGTCTGACGCTTTTACAGTGGTTATTGCGACTAGGGATGAAACATCCGAAGTCAATTCGCATAAAACTTTGTTCCCTAATTGCGACCTCTCCCGCTCACCATGTCTGCGATGCTGCATGCCCTAACCCTGCTGTTCTGTCGAGACTCCACCTGAAGCCTGGCAGGTAACATGCACCTCAGCCGTACTGTGCATACAAAAAGGATGGACTAAGTGCAAAAAAAAAAAGAGGGGTGTAAAGTGGCTGTCCCAAACGGCCATTTATTACATAACCACAGGTTAGATAAGCATGGGGCTACACGGTGACTTTGGCCCCTTGCAGACGAGCGTTACTCCCGCAGCGAGTCCGCAACACAGCACCCTGACCTACCAGCACTGACGGGAATCACATAGCATCATAAATCAATATAATGCTATGTAACCCTTACAGTTCTGGAATGTATTGGATAACACGGACAACATTATGTCAGTGTTATCCAATACATTCCAGAACTGTAAGAATTACATGCATCATAAATCAATATGTGACCCCTAGCAGCTACGTTGCGGACTCGCTGCGGGGGGGGAATGCTAGTCTGCAAGGGGCCTTTGGCTGTGACAAACATCACATGGCCAGAGATCACAGTGTAGCAATGCAGCATTGCCACTAGTGAGAAGGGTCATTTTGGGACCTGCACATTGTCATGACAGCCCCAATAATTCTCACAACTGTAGAGTTGCAATGCGACCCCATTCACTGTCACGATTTGAAACCCTGCACTACATTACGGAGTCCCAGGCTATGAGCTGTGCGCTACGATTGGCCAGCGCTGCAGCAAGGGACAACCCTAATACAAAAACTCCGCCCAGTACCACAGAGGGAGCTGCAGACACCGGAGCCTATACCGGGCGAACGGAGCGGCGCCCAGACATACTAGTAAGTGCAGGGGGACCCCTGGGCGCCGCTCTGCCCACTGATAGTTTTTAGCTTTTAAACTAGTGAAAGGTCCTCTTTAAAGCAGCAGAGCAGCGGAGGGTCTAGGCGCAAATGGCGACAAGACTACAAAGTCTTGTCGCCATTTTGCAATTCCAAGTCGCATTGGCGACCATTTTGGTTGCCATCTGGAGCCCTGAAGGGATTGCCTCACTTTAGCACATGGCATTTATCACATACAGAAACCTCGCCGTATTTTCCTTAGAATAGACAAACTATTTAGAAGTCTAATTTGGCGGGGGGAAAAAATGCTAGAATACGACTGGATACATTGCAGAGAGGAAAAGATGCAGGAGGGCTCTCTATCCCTAACCCATGGCTATATTATCTATCTACACAGTTGCAGCAGCTGAGGGGGTGGGGAGGGACCCCTGGGGACGTTGCATCTGCCCAGCTGATAGCATATATCATAGGTCATGACTCACCCCTAGGTTTGTTGGAAAATTGTGGTCTGTGGGATACCCTACACTGTATGATATATAAAGTCTGGCAGAGGTGTCGCGTAGTGTTGTCTGTACAGGGCTTCACCCAAGTCACTACTGTGTGGAAGAATCCCCAGTTATCTGAAATATTTCGCTTAGAAGGGTTTTCGCCTTGGGACCGTAAGGGCGTGAAATTCTTATATCAGCTGCAAAAATATAGTTGTGTTCAAGTCTTTTGAGCAACTTAGAAATGAGTTTGCTCTTCCTCACACAGCCTTTTATCAGTTTTTGCAGCTATGACACGCCTTTCAGGTTCAGGCGAAATCTATGTCACTTAAGTGTACGACTGTCCCACTGTTTCAACAAATCCTCACGAGTTATTGCCACTGACACCTCAATTATCGCTCTGTGAAGGTCAACGCATGTCTCAATTGTTCCTTGTTCACAGGGTATATAGAACTCCAGCATTTCTTTTCAAGATAGGTGTTAGACCTGATGCATCCTGTCCTTGGTGTGGAGCGAGTCCTGCTTCCTTGCTGCACATGTTCTGGGATTGCGCAGAACTTAAATTCTGGACTGATGTTCTGGCAATTATCAAAGACTCTTACAATTTTGAGATCTCGGCTAATCCAAAGACATGTGTACTGGCAATACTGGACACTAAAAACAGTCATTACCGTCTCGGAGGGCAGCTTAGACCCCAAGCCCCATAGAGGCCAGAATTCTCGAACAGAATGACCGATATCCTTCGCCTAGAAAAAGGGGTATATCTTAAGAGGCAATGCCTGGAAAAGTTTAACAAAATCTGGGACAAATGGGTGGAATATAGGAATGATGCAATATAACTAAACCTCTCACTATGGAATTGATATATAAGAAGGTAGTATAGTGTTATGTGTACGCGACACTCGAGGAGTGATGGTTGCCCTATGGAGATAAAGTATATGGGTCATTTCGTGCCCACCTCATCGCCTGGGGGGGGGGGGGTGTTGACGGGGGTTGAGGGGTTATTAGAGTAAATTGGTTATGATAAGCATCATTCTTCGTTGATAGGAAATTTTATTAATATCTTGCACTGCTGTCAGATGTTATGCATAATATGTGATATTGATTTGACAATATGGATCCATTAATAGAGATTATGTGCATCTCATACTGTAACATGCACGTGCAATGATGTTCATGTTCTATATTTTTTTTGCTGGGGATTAGGGATCGACCGATTATTGGTTTTACCGATATTATCGGCCGATATTGAGGATTTTGACAGTTATCGGTATCGGCATCTATTTTGCCGATATACCGATAACGTATTGGGAACACAGAACGCGCGGCTGTCAGCGCTCTCTGTGTTCCCTCAGCAGCACAGGGCAGAAGGAAGCAGTGTCTCCTCCCCCTGTGCTGCTGCTGCCAATTAGAGGAGAGAGGACAAGAGGAGGGGCGGGGCTGTGGCCACCGCTCCACCAATGAAGATAAGTCTTTCATTAATTCATATACAGGAGGCGGGAGCTGGCTGCAGAATCACATAGCCGGCTCCCGACCTCTATGACAAGTAGCTGTGATCTGCGTAGTTAACCCCTTAGGTGCCGCGGATCGCAGCTACCGCTCATAGAGGTCGGGAGCCGGCTATGTGATTCTGTAGCCAGCTCCCGCCTCCTGTATATGAATGATTGAGAGACTTATCTTCATTGGTGGCGCAGTGCGCCCCCAAGCCCCCCAGTATTAATGATTGGTGGCGCAGTGCGCCCCCCACCCCCATCCCAATAGTAAAAACATTGGTGGCGCAGTGCGCCCTCCCCCCAGTATTAATCATTGGTGGCAGTGGCCACAGGATCCCCTCTCCCCTCCTCCTCCAATCGGAGCCCCAGCAGTGTAAGCCTGGGGCTCCGATCGGTTACCATGGCAGCCAGGACGCTACTGAAGCCTGCCATGTTCAGCTCCATGCTGCTGTGTGCACAGAGCAGCAGGGACAGTGTGAGATTCTATTCACCCTGATAGAGATCTATCAGGGTGAATAGGACAAGGGTTCTAGTCACTAAGGGGGCTAAAAGATAGTAAAAAAAAAAAAAAACACACAACACACACAAAAATATTAAGTAAAAATGTAAAAAAAATACGTTAACAATAAACATATCAATTTTCAGGAGATTTGTGTAGGAAATTTTTTTTCTCAAAAATAAAAATACCCAGAATATCGGTATAAATTATCGGCTATCGGCCTAAAAGTTCACAAATTATCGGTATCGGCCCTAAAAAATCTATATCGGTCGATCCCTACTGGGGATCGTCATTAGCAACGGGCCACAAGTGCAGGATTTGCTCCCCTGGATATATGCACAACTGCATGTGGGTTTGAGCACTTCCTGCTTGTTTAATACCACGCCATTCTTTTCAGTTTGTACATGTTCTATTTTTACCTCTCAAAAAAGAATAAAAATTATCTGATTTAAAAGAATGTATGTATACATCACTGATCACTAATTATGTATGGGGAGGACTCAGGATCTGAGTGTATTACACAGCTTTCACCCATTGGTCAGGATCAGAGGCAACACTGATCCCAGCCGTTTAACCCCCTTAAATACTGCAGTCAGTAACAACCGCAGCATCCGAGTGACTTGGCAGGGAGTGCAGTTTGCGCTCTCTTTACAACAATCAGCAACCCTACAATGTAATCAAAGACGGTATATCGGTTGCTATGGCAGCCAGGACACTTCTGAAGGTCTGACATGGTGCAAGAATGCCAGTAAAATTGCTATTTAAGTAAAAAATAAATTATAGAATACAATGGCACGGTCACGTCTGAAAAAACGTAAATATCACATTCTTTATTGCACGCAATGAACATCGTAAGAAAGAGAAAAAAATTAAATAAAAAGTGTCATAATTGCTGCTTTTTGGTCACCTTGCGCCCCCCAAAAAAATTTAATAAAAATCAAAAAAAGTCAAAAGCACACAAAAATTATATCAAATTTGGTACTGCCATATTCATACTGACCCATCAAATAAAGTTAACATGACATTTTTATCGTGCAGTAAACATAGTAAAAATCAAAAACCAAAAAAAGATGTGGAATTCCGTTTTTTCCTCATTTGCATCCTAGAAGTACCGTAAATTTACAGTTTTTCAATAAAAGTCAATTAAAAGTACAAATCATTCTGCAAAATCAGGTCCTCACAGGTCGATGGAATAAAAAGGTTATGACTAGAGATTAGAAAATAGTTTCATACAAATCTATTCAATCATCAGACTTCCACAGCAGCAAGAGGCTGGCCCGCTGCTCAAGAGGGCCCCGAGGGCCACCCCCCCTCACCCCCCTCACCCCTGATTGATAGGGCCAGACATCTTGCCTGGCCCTGTCAATCTCGCACCTGCGCTATTGCTACAAGTAACAGTGCAAGTGCAGAGGCTCTGCTGCTACTAAAGCAGAGCAGATTCCAACTGTGCATGCACCACTACTCTTAGGAACCTTTCACACGAGCGAGTTTTCCACACGGGTGCGATGCGTGACGTGAACGCATAGCACCCGCACTGAATCCTGACCCATTCATTTCAATGGGTCTGTGTACATGTAAAAAAAAAAAATTCTTCGCGCATCAGTTCTGCGTTGCGTGAAAAACGCAGCATGTTCTATATTCTGCCTTTTTCACACAGCCCTGGCCCCATAGAAGTGAATGGGTATTCAGGGAAAAACGCATTGCATCCCAAATTGCGGACGCAATGCGTTTTTTTTTTTTACTGATGGTGCAATCAGACAGACCCCATCACCATAGTGGGGGAATAAGGAAGGGTGCTGTTGTGGGGTCTGGAAAAATCAGATTACCGATAAGTGTAATCAATTTTCCCTTCCCCCACGACAGCACCAAAGAGATTACAAAGAAAACACCTTCCTTAAGGGTGGGAAACCACTTCCAAAACCTTCTTACTAAAGAGAATATCACCGACAGAATTAAGCTGCAGCCTACAGTGACGGTAGAAAGTAGCGGGAGACGACCATGTAGCCGCCTTACATATTTGCTCAATGGATACATTAGCCCTCTCCGCCCAAAAAGTATAGACCGCCCGAGTGGAATGAGCCTTCAGAGATAGAGGAGGAGAACATCCCGAAAAGGAGTATGCTAGAGAAATGACCGTTCTAATCCATCTAGCAATGGAACTTTTTGAGACTGTCTTACCCTTATTAACGCCTGAAAAAGGAACAAATAAAGCAGAAGACTTCCTGCACTCCTTGGTCACTTCTAGGTAATGGATAAGAATTCTTCTCACATCTAAAGGAGTGAAAAACCCTCTCTTCATTATCTTTGGGCTCGGCAAAAAAAGGACAGAAGGACTCTCTCCTGGAGCCTATTAGACCTGGACAGAACTTTTGGTAAATATTTTGGGTTTGACCTAAGTACTATCCCATCCTCCAGAATCGACAAAGGGAGAGTTGATAGAGATAGATTGAATCTCGCCAACCCTTCTAGCAGATGTTAGAGCTACCAACAGGACTAGCTTAAGGGTAAGCCTTTTTACTGAACAAGACTCCAAAGGCTCAAAGGGTTCCCTAGGTAATGCATTCAACACTAGGTTCAAATCCCATGGGGGAAATTTAGGACCTTTCACTGGGACGATTCTATCTACCGCCTTGAAAAAAATCTCACTATCTAAGGGTTCATAGCAAACTTTTTACCCCCGAGGGCAGAAAAAGCCGAAACTTGCACTTTAAGAGTGCTCTTAGCTAACCCCATAGATAAACCCCTTTGAAGAAACTCTAAAATCTGTACAATAGAAATTTTACAGGGCCATGAATCTGCCTTTATTCCTGCAAAGGATAATAATCTTTTCCAAATCCTATCGTAAATAGAATTTGTTACCGCTTTCCTAATTTTAAGTAAGGTAGCTGTTAAGGCTTTAGAAAAACCCTGGCTGATTAGGAATGACCTCAAGTTCCATGCCGCGAGATGCAGCCTCCCCACATTTGGACGATGTACTGGGCCCTGCACCAGAAGGTTCAGGAACCTCCGGGAAGATCCAAGGATCCGAGACTGACATGGATCTCAGGAAAGAAAATCATGCCCTTCTTGGCCAAAATGGGGCGATCATTATCATCCTTGCACCCTCGTTCCTGATTTTATTTTTAGAACAAGAGGGATCAGCTGTAGAGAAACATAGAAACATAGAATGTGTCGGCAGATAAGAACCATTTGGCCCATCTAGTCTGCCCAATATACTAAATACTATGGATAGCCCCTGGCCCTATCTTATATGAAGGATGGCCTTATGCCTATCCCATGCATGCTTAAACTCCTCCACTGTATTTGCAGCTGCCACTTCTGCAGGAAGGCTATTCCATGCATCCACTACTCTCTCAGTAAAGTAATACTTCCTGATATTACTTTTAAACCTTTGCCCCTCTAATTTAAAACTATGTCCTCTTGTAGCAGTTTTTCTTCTTTTAAATATTCTTTCCTCTTTTACCTTGTTGATTCCCTTTATGTATTTAAAAGTTTCTATCATATCCCCTCTGTCTCGTCTTTCTTCTAAGCTATACATGTTAAGGTCCTTTAATCTTTCCTGGTAAGTTTTATCCTGCAATCCATGTACCAGCTTAGTAGCTCTTCTCTGAACTCTCTCCAAAGTATCAATATCCTTCTGGAGATATGGTCTCCAGTACTGAGCACAATACTCCAAATGAGGTCTCACTAGTGCTCTGTAGAGCGGCATGAGCACCTCCCTCTTTCTACTGGTAATTCCTCTTGCTATACACCCAAGCATTCTGCTAGCATTTCCTGCTGCTCTGTGACATTGTCTGCCTACCTTTAAGTCTTCTGAAATAATGATCCCTAAATCCCTTTCCTCAGATACTGAGGTTAGGACTGTATCACTGATTTTATATTCTGCTCTTGGGTTTTTACGTCCCAGGTGCATTATCTTGCACTTATCAACATTAAATTTTAGTTGCCAGAGGGGAAAAGGCATAACCCAGAAGATCGTCCCATCTCTGGAGCAAAGCATCCACCCCCATCGGGAACTCCCTCGGATTGAGAGAGCAAAATTCCTCTACCTTCCTGTTCTTTGCAAAAATTATGGGGTTCAGGGACCACTCCCCCTGCCTGAACCTGTGACGGCTCAAAAAATCCACCTGGAGGTTTTCTCGTCCCTTTATGTGTAGGGCCGAGAGATGAGCAATGTTTTCTTCCATCACTTGGAACAACAACACTGCTTCCCTCATGAGAGAGATTGATCTGGTCCCCCACTGACGATTTAAATAAGTCACTGTAGCACGATTGTCGGACATTATTCTGACATGCCTTTGATGAATAAAGGGTAATGCTGTCTTTAGAGCTAATCTTACTGCCAGCAGCTCCTTCCTGTATGATGAGAAAGCATTCTGCATTGGAGACCACTGACCCTGAATGACTTCTTCCAAGAAATGGGCTCCCCATCCACAAGGGCTGGCATCCATTGTTATTACCACAGGGTCTGGGTAACACCAAGGAATTCCCTGGCTTAGGCTCGTATAATCTTCCCACCAGGACAGAGATATTAGTGTCTTTTTGGAAATAATCTTCGAGTCCAACGATCCACCAATTCTCTTTAGTGCTATAAGGATCTCTCTTTGAAGCGGTCGAGTATGGAAATGTGCCCACTGTACAGCCGGGAAACAGGAAGTCAGTGACCCTAGAATAGACATTGCCTTCCGAACTGTCAACTTTGGGTCTGATCGAATACACTTTATTTTTGCCTGAATATTAAAAATCTTTTGAGTCAGAAAGATTTTTTTGAGCCACAGAGTCCAGGAGCAGACCCAGGAATAATTAACGCATCTCTGGGGTAACATTCCGGATTTTTTTAAGTCTATGATCCAACCTAAGCTCTCCAAGATGTTCCTCACTTCTTGTACCGCTGTCACACAACTCTGAGATCCCGCTATGATTAGAAAATCGTCGAGGTAGGGTAGAAATGTAATATCCTGTTTTCTGTTAAACTAAGCTACATCTGCCACCACTTTCGTAAAGATTGGTGCCATGTAGAGGCCAAATGGAAGAGCCTGAAATTGAAGGTAACTTACCTCCGCCTCTATGTTCACCGCCACCCTGAGGAATTGTTGATGAGCTGGATGAATGGGTATGTGATAAGCATCTTTTAATTTTATGACTACCATAAAACATCTGGGAAACAGAAGATCAACCGCTGATTTTACCCTCTCCATCTTGAATTTCCTGAATAGTAGGAATTTTTTCAGTTTTAAATTTATAATCGTGCGAAATGAATTGTCTGCCTTTTTTTTTACTAAAAACAGGATCGAGTAGAATCCTTTCCCTTGTTCTGCCGCTGGAACTGGAACTAATACCTGTTTGTTTAACAATTTTTTTACTTCTATCTCCATTGCTGGAGATCCTCTTGTGGAAACAAATTTTTGAGGTGGATTTTCTGAAATTCCAGCTTTAGTAATTCTCTTAAAAGCTTTTTTACCCAATCTCCTGCCACCTTCTCCAAGGCGGGAAGGAAGTACTTCAACCTTAACCCCCACCGTGCTTCTGGCGTCATTGATTAGATTGTTTACCTGGCTGGGAGGAAGAACCCCTGAACATGAAACATTTGCTTCTTGTAACTCTAGATATGGGATTCTGGTCTTTATCACTCAACTGCCTTCTACTCTGAAATCTAGATGATGTACGAAAGGGGCAAAGGAAGATTCTTGAGAAAACCCTGGAAATCTCTTTTTTCCCTTACGCCCATGACAGCACCCTTGAGACTGCCTCCACAGAGAACAGGAAACAGGAACTTTCGTGGAGAGCTCGAGGAGGAGCATGGCTCCTAGACCACCAGTTCCTGTTTCCTGTCCTATGGATAGGACGGCTTTGTGGAGAGCCAATTTATTAGGCTGCAGGACCCCGAATTACTGCTTAATGGGGGTTACCTGGTTCGGCGTAAGCCTCCTCTAGGAGCCACTGAGGAAAGTCTGGTGCTGCCTTCTGGGTCCTGGAAACTCTTCGGGCTGGTGTTCTGGTGCAATCCCGGTGGCACTGTGAGGTGTGGCCGGCACGCCGGTGCTTCCTGGCAGTGCTCAGGGGGTCCGGGGCCTTCCTCTCCTTCCGGATGGTTACAGGCATCGGGGAGGGCCGAAATCCCACGCGAGCAGGCGAGAACCGGAAGTACGTAATACAACTCCCAGTGTTTGGAACGCATGCAGGGTGCGTTCCGGAAGTAGGAAGTAAATCTCCTAATAGGCCGCACGGAGCACCAGCAGGGACCCGACCGAGGTATTTACTTGTCCATGAAGCGCGCGGTCAGAAGCAGACCAGCCAGCCTACAGAGGGCCCAGATTTCTCCTCTGGGAAAACGCTCTATCCTGGATGTCTACTATGGAGGATGAGAGCAGTCAGCGCGCTGAACTGCAGGGGGGTCATGAAGTCAGACTGGTACTCATGGTGGGGGAAGGGGGATCGTTTCCCAGCCTTTTTATTTTTTCTCCATCATGTTAAAAGGGGTTCTTTTTCTCTCGTCTCTGTTTTAGACAATAAAAGAGGGGCCTAGAAAGGCTATCTCAAAGACCAGAGGGAAAGAATGCGCTATGTGTAAAAAAAAGCTTGCTCCCTCCTGGCCAAAAATGTTATGTCAGCATTGTGTCGACAAAGTGCTGGAAGAGAAGTCCCCATCCCTACTTCAAAGCATTAGGGATATGGTGAAATCTGAAGTGTCCGATTCCATGAAAATATTTTTAAAAAGAGCCTCCCTTTAACCTCGGGCAAACAAGCCATGCCTACCAAGGCATCAGATTCAGATTCCTCAGAAGAAAGTGAGCTAGGAGAAATCTTAGATAGTTCGGACTCGTCGGCGGATGAGGAAACCACAGGCAGGCCACTCTTTTCTCCTGATGATACGGATTCTTTACTAAAGGAAATCCGTGCTACTAAGTAGATGAATCCAGAGATCTGAAATCTGCTCAAGGTATTATGTTTGGTGATCTAGGACATGAAAAACCCTGGTGTTTCCGGTAAATGAGAACAAAGTTTCTGATCCAAAGGGAATGGAATAAACTGGATAAAAAAATTATTTTTCCCCAAAAATTTAAAAAGGAAATACCCTTTTGATGAGGCTGACTCTGCCTTACCATTTGAGGACCGTGGCACCCTTAAGGACCCTATGGATAGACGAGCTGACGTTTACCTGAAAAATGTTTGGGAGACCTCAGCTCAAGCGTTCAAGCCAAATATTGCCACCACTTCCACCGCTAGGTCTTTAAAATTGTGGCTGCAGGAATTGGAATCTCACATAAAAGGTCGACTTTATATCAGACGCCTCTGCAGACGCGTTGAAATTAAATGCTAGGTCAGCCGCACTCTTACTCAGCAAGAAGAGCTATCTGGCTTAAAAGATGGTCTGGAGACACAGGATCTAAAAATAAACTTTGTGCTATACCTTGCCAGGGCGATTATCTTTTTGGGTCTGTTTTGGATGACCTTTTGGATAAGGCGTCCGATGATAAAAAAAAGGATTCCCTGTCTCCAGACCCCCAAAAAGCAGCGTTTTTTTTCGGAAGAATAAAAAAGGGAATTTTATAAAAGGGGAAAAGAAAGGATTTCAGAGGAGGAAATAAAAATAGTAAAGACAAGGGTTTTCTCTTCAATTCCCAATCCTCCTCAGGTTCCAGACCCAATCAACAATGACGGTTTTCTCTCCTGTGGGCGTCAGACTCTAGTTTTCTTCACGCTTGGGAGAAAATTTCCTCAAGCCTTTGGATTTTGGACATTATAAGGAAAGGTTTGTCTGGAGTTTGTCTCTCGTCCACCGGAAAGATTCAAAGTCACAAATATCTTAAAAGATTCAGCAAAAAACCTAGCTTTACGACAGGAGATTTTTCTCTAAAAGAGAAACAATGTCCTGGTTCCAGTCCCAGATTCAGAAAAAAGGGAAAGGTTTCTAGTCATCCCCCTTTCTGGTTCTTCAGAACAATTATAAAATTTAAAAGATCTAAATCAGTTTCTCTGTTACAAAAAATTCTGAATGGAGTCAGTACAGTCAGTTTTAAAACATCTATTTGAGGGCTGCTTCATGGCCACCATAGTTATAAGAAATGCTTATTACCACATCCCAATTCACGCAGACTATCAAAAATATCTCAGGGTGGCGGTTTCAATCGAGGATCAAATTCATCACTTACAATATACAGCTCTTCCGTTCTGAATTTTTACAGGCTCCCAGACTTCACAAAAATAATGGCAGAAGTCATGGCCCAAATGAGAGCCATTTTAGTAATTCCATATTTAGACGATATTCTAGTAGTAGCGGAGTCAAAGAACCTTCTGGACGTACATCTCAAAGAGGTAGTGCGGATCCTAGAAAAGCTCGGTTGGCAGATAAACTGGGAAAAATCACATCTAATAGCTTCCCAAAAATGTGTCTTTCTAGGAATGATCCTGGACTCTGAAAAATCATGTTGTATCCTTCCCCAGAACAAGATAGAGAAACTAACAGAAGGAGTTCAATCCCTGATAGTAGCAAAAAAACTATCAGGCAGGCAATGGCGGTGTTGGGCAGAATGACTTCCACGATACCGTCAATTGGAGCCATTTTTACTCCAGACCCCTCCAATGGCAAATCCTGAAAGATTGGCAGGGCGCCCTTTTCCCATTGGATGCACCACTCCCAGCTCAGGTAATTCAATCCTTACACTGGTGGCTCAATCCTTTAAATCTGTCCCAAGGTCTCCCTTGGAATACGCAGGATTCACTAGCCATCACCACAGATGCAAGTCCATTTGGCTGGGGGGGGGCCTATTGTCAGGGAAACTTACGGCAAGGGGTATGGAAAAAAAGCGGAGTCTCAAGACTCTCAAACATGAGAGAACTGAGAGCAGTTCTTCTTGCCTTAAAAGAATTCCTTCCATTACGTCAGGGGAAAGCTCTAAAGATTTTTTTGGATAGCGCCACAGTTCTATCCTATCTGAACCGACAAGGAGGAACCAGATCAGAGAATCTTATGTCTTTGGCCCCTGTGTTAGGAGATTCTTTAAAGCAGTAGAATTAGACCGGTAGTCAGACCCTCGGTTCCCCCCTGGGACCTCAACCTAGTCCTCACCAGCTTGATGGAACCTCCCTTCGAACCCTTACAGGACTTCTCTATAAAATTCCTTTCCTTCAAAATTGCCTTCCTGGTGGCGATCACCTCAGCCAGACGGGTGGGGGAAATTTCAGCCTTTTCAACATCCCCGCCTTATACTAACATCTTGGATGACAGAGTACTTATTAGACCAGACCCTTCTTTTCTTCCAAAAGTACAGTCGTGGCCAAAAGGTTTGAGAATGACACAAATATTAGTTTTCCCAAAGTTTGCTGCTAAACTGCTTTTAGATCTTTGTTTCAGTTGTTTCTGTGATGTAGTGAAATATAATTACACGCACTTCATACGTTTCAAAGGCTTTTATCAACAATTACATGACATTTATGCAAAGAGTCAGTATTTGCAGTGTTGACCCTTCTTTTTCAGGACCTCTGCAATTCGACTGGGCATGCTCTCAATCAACTTCTGGGCCAATTCCTGACTGATAGCAACCCATTCTTTCATAATCACTTCTTGGAGTGTGTCAGAATTAGTGGGTTTTAGTTTGTCCACCCGCCTCTTGAGGGTTGACCACAAGTTCTCAATGGGATTAAGATCTGGGGAGTTTCCAGGCCATGGACCCAAAATGTCAACGTTTTGGTCCCCGAGCCACTTGGTTATCACTTTTGCCTTATGGCACGGTGCTCCATCGTGCTGGAAAATGCATTGTTCTTCACCAAACTGTTGTTGGATTGTTGGAAGAAGTTGCTGTTGGAGGGTGTTTTGGTACCATTCTTTATTTATGGCTGTGTTTTTGGGCAAAATTGTGAGTGAGCCCACTCCCTTGGATGAGAAGCAACCCCACACATGAATGGTCTCAGGATGCTTTACTGTTGGCATGACACAGGACTGATGGTAGCGCTCACCTTTTCTTCTCCGGACAAGCCTTTTTCCAGGTGCCCCAATCGGAAAGAGGCTTCATTGAAGAATATGACTTTGCCCCAGTCCTCAGCAGTCCATTCACCAAACTTTCTGCAGAAGATCAATTTGTCCCTGATGTTTTTTTTGGAGAGAAGTGGCTTCGTTGCTGCCCATCTTGACACCAGGCCATCTTACAAAAGTCTTCGCCTCACTGTGCGTGCAGATGCGCTCACACCTGCCTGCTGCCATTCCTGAGCAAGCTCTGCACTGGTGGCACTCCGATCCCGCAGCTGAATCCTCTTTAGGAGACGATCCTGGCGCTTGCTGGACTTTCTTGGATGCCCTGAAGCCTTCTTAACAAGAATTTAACCTCTTTCCTTGAAGTTCTTGATGATCCTATAAATTGTTGATTGAGATGCAATCTTAGTAGCCACAATATCCTTGCCTGTGAAGCCATTTTTATGCAACGCAATGATGGCTGCATGCGTTTCTTTGCAGGTCACCATGGTTAACAATGGAACAACGATTTCAAGCATCACCCTCCTTTTAACACGTCAAGTCTGCCATTTTAACCCAATCAGCCTGACATAATGATCTCCAGCCTTATGCTCGTCAATATTCTCACCTGAGTTAACAAGACGATTACTGAAATGATCTCAGCAGGTCCTTTAATGACAGCAATGAAATGCAGTGGAAAGGTTTTTTTCGGATTAAGTTAATTTTCATGGCAAAGAAGGACTATGCAATTCATCTGATCACTCTTCATAACATTCTGGAGTATATGCAAATTGCTATTATAAAAACTTAAGCAGCAACTTTTCCAATATTTATGTAATTCTCAAAACTTTTGGCCACGACTGTAGTATCCATGTTCCATAGAACACAGGACATTTTCCTTCCCTCTCTGTGTCAAAATCCAAACAATGAAAAAGAAGAAACTCCAATACTTAGATGTGAAAAGATGTCTATCCCATTACTTAAAGGTTACAAGTCAATGGAGAAAAACCTCTAAGCTTTTTATTCAATTCAGAGGTAAAAACAGGGGTCTCTCAGCCTCTCGTAAATCACTATCCAGATGGATTATAGGCACCATTACGTTGGCCTATTCTTCAGATGGAAAATCTCCTCCGACAGGATTCCCAGATCAGTTTCTACTTCATGGGCGGAGTGGGCTGATGCTTCCCTAGAACAGATTTGTAGAGCAGCCACATGGCAGTCGCCGTGTACCTTTTTTCGTCATTACAGATTAGACCCCCCCGAAAATGGTTACTATTCTAGTCATCTCTCAAGGGTGCGGTCATGGGCGTAAGGGAAATTTAAGATTACACTCGCCGGTAATCACTTTTCCATAAGCCCATGACAGCACCCAGGGTTTATTCCCACCCTATAAAAAAAAAATATATATAATATATATATATATATATATATATATATATATATACACACAGTACAGACCAAAAGTTTGGACACACCTAGAGTTTTCTTTATTTTGATAACTATGAAAATTGCAGATTCACACTGAAGGCATCAAAACTATGAATTAACACATGTGGAATTATATACATAACAAACAAGTGTGAAACAACTGAAAATATGTCATATTCTAGGTTCTTCAAAGTAGCCACCTTTTGCTTTGATTACTGCTTTGCACACTCTTGGCATTCTCTTGATGAGCTTTAAGAGGTAGTCCCCTGAAATGGTTTTCACTTCACAGGTGTGCCCTGCCAGGTTTAATAAGTGGGATTTCTTGCCTTATAAATGGGGTTGGGACCATCAGTTGCGTTGAGGAGAAGTCAGGTGGATACACAGCTGATAGTCCTACTGAACAGACTGTTAGAATTGGTATTATGGCAAGAAAAAAGCAGCTAAGTAAAGAAAAACGAGTGGCCATCATTACTTTAAGAAATGAAGGTCAGTCAGTCAGCCGAAAAATTGGGAAAACTTTGAAAGTAAGGGCTATTTGACCATGAAGGAGAGTGATGGTGTGCTGCGCCAGATGACCTGGCCTCCACAGTCACCGGACCTGAACCCAATCGAGATGGTTTGGGGTGAGCTGGACCACAGAGTGAAGGAAAAAGGGTCAACAAGTGCTAAGCATCTCTGGGAACTCCTTCAAGACTGTTGGAAGACCATTTCAGGGGACTACCTCTTGAAGCTCATCAAGAGAATGCCAGGAGTGTGCAAAGCAGTAATCAAAGCAAAAGGTGGCTACTTTGAAGAACCTAGAATATGACATATTTTCCACATGTGTTAATTCATAGTTTTGATGCCTTCATAGTCATGAAAATAAAGAAAACTCTTTGAATGAGAAGGTGTGTCCAAACTTTTGGTCTGTAAATAAAAGTGTGTTTTAGGACCAGTTCTCGCAGTTAACTGGTGGTCTAAGGGCTCTTTCACACCTGCGTTCTTTTCTTCCGGCATAGAGTTCCGTCGTCGGGGCTCTATGCCGGAAGAATCCTGATCAGTTTTATCCTAATGCATTCTGAATGGAGTGAAATACGTTCAGGATGCATCAGGATGTCTTCAGTTTCGGAACGGAACGTTTTTTGGCCGGAGAAAATACCGCAGCATGCTGCCCTTTTTGCTCCGGCCAAAAATCCTGAAGACTTGCCGCAAGGCCGGATACGGAATTAATGCCCATTGAAAGGCATTGATCCGGATCCGGCCTTAAGCTAAACGTCGTTTCGGCGCATTGCCGCATCCGACGTTTAGCTTTTTCTGAATGGTTACCATGGCTGCCGGGACGCTAAAGTCCTGTTTGCCATGGTAAAGTGTAGCGGGGAGCGGGGGAGCAGTATACTTACCGTCCGTGCGGCTCCCGGGGCGCTCCAGAGTGACGTCAGGGCGCCCCAAGCGCATGGATCACGTGATCGCATGGCACGTCATCCATGCGCATGGGGCGCTCTGACGTCATTCTGGAGCGCCCCGGGAGCCGCGCGGACTGTAAGTATACTGCTCCCCGCTCCTACTATGGCAACCAGGACTTTAATAGCGTCCTGGCTGCCATAGTAACACTGAAAGCATTTTGAAGACGGATCCGTCTTCAAATGCTTTCAGTACACTTGCGTTTTTCTGGATCCGGCGTGTAATTCCGGCAAGTGGAGTACACGCCGGATCCGGACAACGCAAGTGTGAAAGAGGCCTAAGAGCCGTGCTCCTCCTCAAGAGCTCTCCACGAAAGTTCCCGTTTCCTTTCCTGGATGGAGGCGGTCTCAAGGGTGCTGTCATGGGCTTATGGAAAAGTGATTACCGGTGAGACACGTACCAAACACGGATATGAAAATGACACGGAAATGACATGTCTTTCATCTGCTGCCTTAAGTTTCCTTGGTCAACCACTGTTTCTATGGTCAATGTCCGTTTCTTTGTGCCTGACAAAGGCAGATATTTATCCATTATGCAATATCATCAGGGAGAAGTCTGATTTAGGGTACTTTCACACTAGCGTTTTTCTTTTCGAGCATAGAGTTCTGTCACAGGGGCTCTATACCGGAAAATAACTGATCAGGCATATCCCCATGCATTCTGAATGGAGAGTAATCCGTTCAGGATGCATCAGGATGTCTTCAGTTCAGTCATTTTGACTGATCAGGCAAAAGATAAAACCGTAGCATGCTACGGTTTTATCTCCGGCGAAAAAAACTGAAGACTTGCCTGAATGCCAGATCTGGAATTTTTCCCCATAGGAATGTATTAGTGCCAGATGCGCAGACCAGCAAAAATAGAAAGATAAAAGATACAAGACGGATCCGTCTGTCCGCATGACAAGAGGAGAGACGGATCCGTTCTTGCAATGCATTTCTGAGACGGATGCGCATCCGGATGAGTCTCACAAATGCTTTTAGTCACATGCAGATCGGCGGATCTGGCGGGCAGTTCCGACGACAGAACTGCCTGCCAGATCACACTGCCGCAAGTGTAAAAATAGCCTTATTTTGCAGCAGGACAACGACCCCAAACATACAGCCAGTGTCAAGAACTACCAGTAGGGGTGGGCGATATAGGCGATATAAATTTGTGCCACGATATGGATTTTGTGCATATCGCCGGACCGCGATATGATCACGCTCTCGGCGCGCACCATGTTCTCCTGACTGAGCCGGCACAGTGAAGAAGGAGGGAGTCCCCCACTGTGTGCGGCTGCCGCTGACCACCAATGAGAACAGAGGAGGAGGAGGGGAGGGACTGTGGCCACTGCGCCACCAATGAATGTGCCGGCCATATTCCGACCCCTATGACTGCACGCTGCGATCCGCCGCAATTAACCCCTCAGTTGAGGGGTTATTCGCGCGGATCACGGCGTCCTGTCAGAGGTCGGGTGCCGGGAATGTTTGTCTGCATTGGTGGCAGTGGGCAGTTCCGATCGGAGTCCCAGCAGTGTAATGCTGGGGCTCCGATCGGTTACCATGGCAACCAGGAGTCACGCTGCTGAAGTCCTGGCTGCCATGGTATGTTAGCGAGCAGCATTATACTCATGTGCGCCGTGGCCGTCGGTCGCTCCTTCTTCTGTCTGTGCGGCGCATTGCTAATGCTTATAGCATTAGCAATGCGCCGCACAGACCTATGAGAAGAAGGAGCGTCCGGCGGCCGCGGCACACGCGAGTATAATGCTGCTCACTAACATACCATGGCAGCCAGGACTTCAGTAGCGTCCTGGCTGCCATGGTAACCGATCGGAGCCCCAGCATTACACTGCTGGGATTCCGATCGGAACTGCCCACTGCCACCAATGATGGGGGGGGAGGAGGGGACCCTGTGGCCACTGCCATCAATGATTAATACTGGGGAGGGAGGGGCGGATCAGAGGCTGGAGGGCACATGAGAGACTGGCTGCCATGGTCAGCTCCCTGCTGTTGTGTGCACAAAGCACAGGGCAGCAGGGAGAGTGTAAAGGCCTATTCACCCTAATAGACCTCTATTAGGGTGAATATGACAAGGGTTCTAGTCCTTAAGGAGGCTAATAGTTATTAAATAAAAAGTAAAAAAAAATATATATATCGCACATGCTTAAAATTATATTGCAATATAGATTTTAGGCCATATCGCCCACCCCTAACTACCAGCATAAAGAACAAGGAGTCCTGAAAGAGATCATCTGGCCCACACAGAGCCCTGATCTCAACATCATAGAATCTGTCTGGGATTACATGAAGAGACAGAAGGATTTCAGCAAGCCTATATCCACTAAATATGTCTGTCATGTACTTACCCGTCTACTCCCGCGATGGTAGCTCCATTGTTGTCGCTCTGTTGCTATGGCAAACAGCCCCCTCCCCTAATTAGGGAGCAAGGATACAGTACCAGTCAGGCTCGGCATCTGTGTTACATGCTTCCTACCGTTCGTCACAATCTCGGGCTAGTTCTCCAAGATGTTTGGAACAACATTTTTTTCAACATATGTAGTTTTGAAGACAAATATTTATTTGATTTACAGTTCTCTTTTGTTTATTGACTTTGCGTTTTGTTAATTGTTGGAAAACTATTAACCCCTTAGTGACTACCCATACGCCTTTTTATGGTGGCCACTAAGGGGCCCTAGGCAGGGCCACCACCTTTTGACAGTGGCCCAGTCTAAGTGCAGTACAGGTCTCCCGTGCAGCAGAGAGCAGGGGCTTGGCTGTATAACCCCCTTATATGCCACGGGCAATGACGCCAGCCGAGTGAACTCCCTCTGTATCCCATCAGCACCCCGCAAATGAGATTTATGTCGGTGCAGGCAAGCCAGGGCCTAATGTAAGCCTCAGGCCTGCCTCCAGTGTTTCCCACAACTTAGGGCTTGTTCACACGGCAAATTATGGTCTGCAATGCACGGGCACCGCTGCTAAAACAAGCTGCATTTTTTAAAAAGGGTGATAAACACAAAAAGCAACCCTATTACATGAAACGTGTGTCCCGTATTTAAAAAATCCCACTGATTTTCTGGTAACATCTGCAAAAAAGCCATAAAAATATGTGTGACTCCAGGTTTAAGGTATGTTCTCTGAATGGAGCAGCTGCCTGAACCTATACAGGTCGATGGAACCACCATCCTGTGGCTTCAGGTTTAAAGGGAACCTGTCACCGGGATTTTATGTATAGAGCTGAGGACATGGGTTGCTAGATGGCCGCTAGCACATCCGCAATACCCAGTCCCCATAGCTCTGTGTGCTTTTATTGTGTAGAAAAAACTATTTGATACATATGCAAATTAACCTGAGATGAGTCCTGTCCCTGACTCATCTCACGTACAGGACTCATCTCAGGTTAATTTGCATATGGATCAAATTGGGTTTTTTACACAATAAAAGCACACAGAGCTATGGGGACTGGGTATCGTGGATGTGCTAGCGGCCATCTAGCAACCCATGGCCTCAGCTCTATATACAAAATCCCGGTGACAGGTTCCCTTTAAGGTATGTTCTCTGCCTAAACCTGTACAGGTCGAAGGGACCACCATCCTGTGACTCCAGGTTTAAGGTATGTTCTCTGAATAGAGCGGCTGCCTAAACCTGTACAGGTCGAAGGGACCACCATCCTGTGACTCCAGGTTTAAAGGGGTTATCCCATCATAATGATCACTGTTAAATCTGTTAATGATTTGACAGTGATCATTTTTGTAAATATACTTTATTAACAAATTCCCACCGATTAGGAGAAAATTCATCCCCACTTACCTTATTGTTGTGACTCGGTCTCCCCTGGTTACGACCACCGCTCGTCCGCAAAATCCCGATGGTCACGCTTGCCCAGAAGACTTCTTCTTTTCTCCCGGCCGGGCCACTCGCTACGCTGCCGCGCATGCGCGACGGTGACTTCTTCCCGGCCAGAATAGTACAGAGATGCGAACGCGCACGCCGGCTCTGTACTATACTGGCCAGAAATAAGTCACATTGCGCATGCGCGGCAGCGTACGCGTTCAGTCCAGCGCGCGGCCCGGCCGGGAGAAGACTTCAATCAAGATGAAGCCCGCCCCCAGCCAGAATCCAGGAAGTGAACGCGCGGTGGCAGCAGGTAAGTATGAAAACGCAAAGTGGGATAACCCCTTTAAGGTATGTTCTCTGAATGGAGCGGCTGCCTAAACCTGTACAGGTCGATGGGACCACCATCCTGTGACTCCAGGTTTAAGGTATGTTCTCTGAATAGAGCGGCTGCCTAAACCTGTACAGGTCGATGGGACCACCATCCTGTGACTCCAGGTTTAAGGTATGTTCTCTGAATAGAGCGGCTGCCTAAACCTGTACAGGTCGATGGGACCACCATCCTGTGACTCCAGGTTTAAGGTATGTTCTCTGAATGGAGCGGATGCCTAAACCTGTACAGGTCGATGGGACCACCATCCTGTGACTCCAGGTTTAAGGTATGTTCTCTGAATGGAGCAGCTGCCTAAACCTGTACAGGTCGATGGGACCACCATCCTGTGACCAGTAGGAGTCCAGGTGGTTGATACTTTTCCTCCATCCATAGCTTGGCACAGCCCCTTTCATGGGTAACGAACGTTTGGTTTCTTATAACATTTTTTGGGACCACTCTCAGACAACCTCTTGAGGGTCGGTAATGCCTGCTGCACGGACACAGGCATGCTCTCAGTGCCAACATCCGCGGGTGATGTCAGTGTGAACTGGGGACGACCCGGCGGTGACACTTGCCTGCTGGAGATGCTTTTACGTTTGCGGAAGTCCCAGCAGGGGTGGCGCATCAAATATTAGCCGGCAGTTACGTCGGTGCTCCACCGTGTTACGGTGCCCACACTCACCTTCACATGTGCCACCACCGCGCCCGTTGCAGGTTCATGCCCCAACCCCTTGTACGATGACGATGCGGCGGACAGGCCGGTCACACCTGCAGTCCTGCACGGTCCACTAGTGGTCGGACCTGTTTCCCGGCTGTAGTCACCACCCTGAAGACTCCCAGCCCAGCAGCAGGTGAACTGCCGCCCTTAGCCCCGCCCCTCCCGGCTCTTCTTCCTAGCAGTGTGCCGGGACCGCCCAGGCCCGAGATGTCCGTCAGAGCAAGGGCGAGGCCAGTGGCACCTGCGTTACCGCATGCCTCCCAACTCCTTCAACTAGCCGTTTTTCCTGTACATCTATAGGCCAACATGTTTCTTTTACACAATAGCAAAATTATCTGAATAAAGACATTTCTAAAAATCCAAATCACATCAAATAATGAAATGATTCTTGCATGGCATTGTACATATACATAAAATAAAATAAGCTCAAAGAAGACAAGTTACAAACTGGCCCAGGGTTACTAACAGGAATATACAGACAGGAACCTGACACTTTCTGGATCAATATGGGCAATGGAATAATGCAAACGCATACCTCCCAACTTTTGAAAAGAAGGAAGAGGGACATTTTCGTGCACTGCAGCAAATTTTTCCGCACTAGGCCATGCCCAAAACATAACTATACACCCAATCCCAGCCAGTCCCCTAAATGGCCCCACATAGTAATTATTCCGCCTTTATGCCACCACACAGTAGTTATGCCCACATTGTGTCCCCTTCACAGATTATGCCCAGATATGTGCTCCTTCAAAGTATTTATTACAGGTATGTGCCCCACTCACAGTAGTTATGACCAGATATGTGCCCTCTCACAGTAGTTATGGCAGATATGTGCCCTCTCACAGTAGTTATTACAGGTATGTGCCCCACTCACAGTAGTTATGACCAGATATGTGCCCTCTCACAGTAGTTATGGCAGATATGTGCCCTCTCACAGTAGTTATGGCAGATATGTGCCCTCTCACAGTAGTTATGGCAGATATGTGCCCTCTCTCACAGTAGATATGGCAGATATGTGCTCCCATTACACTATTTATTACAGCCAGGGGCGTACATAGAAATCATTGGGCCCCATAGCAAGAATCTGAATTGGGCCCCCCAACTCTGCCCACTACCCACCCTGGCCCATCCCACCACCTGTCCTGGCTCCTCCCCTACCACACCCCCATTGTATTCCTACTGACCCAGAGAATGAAGGGCATGGGTCAGTTTTTCCACAAAGGGAACACCGTAGGAACAAATCCCGTAAAACGGTAAAGGAATCTTCTTTTTTTTTTTCAATTCCACCTCATTTGGAATTTTTTGCCTGCTTCCCACTACATTGTATTCCATATTAAAGTACAACTTGTACCGCAAAAAATAAGCCCTCATATGGATATGTGAACAGAAAAATAAAAAAGTTATGGCTCAAGGAAGATAGGGAAGAAAAATGAAAATGCAAAAATGAAAAAACCTCTGGTATCTTAATGGTTAAAAGGGTTATCCAACCCCTATTATTCCCCCCAAAATGCAACAGTTCTTCACCCTTATGGCCCCAGAATACGCCACATGCCCCATCTCCTCACAGCAATAAGTTCCCCTCACTCATAGCATCTGAGAGTATTAAAAAACTGAAGTGTGGGGTTCCACTTCAGGCGCGCTTTCCCCAAGCGAAGATCAGGGAAAGCACCCTGTTCTAAAAATAAGCCACAGCCTGTACTAGGCTTCCAGGCTCATTGTTAGGATATCCCAGTTCAGGCCACTAGATGGCAGCACTGAACTGTGACCTAGTGATTTATATACAGACTAATGGAGCCATTTACATATGAAGTTGTGGTCCACTTGGGGGACCTAACAAAAAGTAAAAAAATGTAAAAAAAAAAAAAAGTTTTGAAAATATAAAAAAAAAAAAAGTAAAAATTTTAATCACCCCCATTCCCCAAAATAAAAATAGCATTATGGGCATCGCCACATGTGAAAACGCCCATACTATTAAAATATTTATAAAAGTTAGCCCATATGGTGAATGGCGTAACAGAATTTATTTTATTTTTTTAAAAAGGCCGATTCGTGTTTTTTTTCATCACTTTATCTCACAAGAAAATTGAATAAAAAGTGATCAAGTCATACACACCCCAAAATGATATTGTCAAAAATCACAGAACGTCCCATAAAAAATGAGCCCCCATACATCTCCTTAGACATAACTATAAAAAGTTCTGAGGGTCAGAATATAGCGATAAAAAGAAAAATTCTTTATGAAGTGAATCCTGTGTATTTAAGTTTTATTTAGACTATTTTTAAAATGTTTCTGTGGGGATTTGAACTCAAAACCATCTTCATTAGAGGTAAGATCCTTAACCACTGGGCTATAGAGCTTAATGCTAAGTCATTGTTTAAAAACCTCATAGAAGTTTCTCTTGTATTAAAAAAACCTCATAGAAGTTTCTTTTGTATGACACAAGAGAAACTTCTATGAGGTTTTTCAGCAACAACTTAGCACTTAGCTCTATAGCCCAGGGGTTAAGGTTCTAGTCTTTAACCGCTTAAGGACACATGACGTACCGTTACGGCATGTTTCCCGAGTCCTTAAGGACACATGACGTACCGGTACGTCATGGCTTTAAATTGCGATGCTGGCGCCGCGGGGGTTAATCGGAACGGGATGCCAGCTGAAATCATTCAGCCGGCATCCTGTAACAACGCCCCGTATCGGCGATCTCAGAAAACTGCAGGTCAATTCAGACCTGCGGTTTGCTGTGTTTCCAGTCCATTCAGGTCTCCGGTGACCCGATGAACCGGAAAAAGACTGCGATCGGTGGCGTGATTATACACCACCAATCACAGTCCGAAGATTTGGAGAGGCGGTGCTGGCCCTGGTGCTGAATGCTGCTGTCCAGGGTGCTGATTGGTGCAGGGGAGAGAGGCGCGAGATTCAAACTTCCTGCGCTCCTCTCTCCCCTCCTCTTCCTGTTCTGCACGAGCACCCTGCAGCACCGTCCAGCACCAGCTCCTGAGTCCCCCTAATCGCCATCCATCACCCTCCTGCACCCATCGCCCTCCAGGTAGGTTAGGGTCAGTGAGGGAGAGGCATCGTTAGGCAGGGATAGAAGGGAAAAGTTAGGGGAAAAAAAAAGAACATTTATTCTAAACTTTTTTGTTTCAGCTTTCAGACCCTAGACCCCCCTGCCACTTGCCCCCCGCATCCCCCCACCACCAGAGCCCGAGATTCCGGATTTTGCTGGCATTCCAGGAATCCAGATTCCCACAGTGGGGTTTACTGAAATTGACTTTTTTAGTTTTTTTTTTCAGTAACCCATTGGTGAATCTGATGGTGGAGCAGACGAACCTGTACGCCCAACAGTTCGTTGCTCAGCACCCGGGCTCATTTTTGGCTAGACCTGGTGGCTGGACGCCGGTCAGTGCAGCCGAGATGAAGACATTTTGGGGCCTCGTGCTGCATATGGGTCTAGTGCAAAAACCCAGTGTCAGGCAATACTGGAGTGGGGACATCCTCTACCAGACCCCACTCTACAGTACGGCCATGACACGCTCCCGGTTTGAGGCCATCCGGAAATGTCTGCATTATTCCGATAATGCAGCATGTCCCCCCCGAGGTGATCCTGCCTATGACCGGCTGTATAAGATACGGCCGGTCATCGATCACTTTGGGGCCAAATTTCAGCAGGCCTACGTACCTGGAAGGGAGGTCGCGGTTGATGAGTCTCTTGTTGCGTTCAAGGGGAGACTCAGTTTCCGCCAATACATTCCCACAAAGGGGGCGAGGTATGGCGTGAAGCTATACAAAATTTGTGAGAGTACCTCAGGGTACACTTACAAATTTCGTGTGTACGAGGGGCGAGATTCCCGTATTCAACCCCCAGAATGTCCCCCCCTCTGGGTGTTAGCGGGAAATTGGGACCTTAGTACCCACTGCTGGATAAGGGTTACCACTTGTATGTGGATAACTTTTATACCAGCATTCCCTTGTTCAGGTCCCTTGCCACCAGATCCACGTTCGCTTGTGGGACCGTGCGGAAAAATCAACGCGGCCTCCCTGCCCACCCCATCCAGGTACCTATCCCCAGGGGTGAGACCCATGCCCTTACCAGTGGAAACCTGTTGCTGGTCAGGTATAAGGACAAGAGGGATGTCCTTATGCTGTCCACAATCCACGGTAATGGCACCACCCCCATCTCTGTGCGAGGTACCGTGGAAACGGTCCTAAAGCCCGATTGTATCGTCGACTACAATCGGTATATGGGAGGAGTTGATCTCTCTGATCAAGTCCTCAAGCCATATAACGCCATGCGCAAAACCCGGGCATGGTACAAAAAAGTTGCGGTCTACTTGGTACAGGTTGCCATGTACAACTCTTTTGTACTATCCCGAAGCGCTGGCAGCACAGGGACATTCCTTCAATTCTATGAGGCAGTCCTCAAAGACCTGATCTTTTCGGACCGGGAAAGAGCAGGCCGGAGTACCTCGGGAATTGGAGGCGCCCGGATCGTCCCTGGCCAACATTTTCCAGGTGTGGTCCCCCATACTGGAAAGAAGGGACGAACCCAAAAAAGATGCAGAGTGTGTCACAAGAGGGGGATACGGAAGGACACCACCACTCAGTGTGACACTTGCCCCGATCATCCGGGCCTCTGCGTTATCGATTGCTTCAGGGAGTATCACACTTCCATGGAGTACTAAATTTTTATAATCCCCAACAGTCCCCTAGAGAACATAAAAAACTATGTCTCTCAGACTTTGGAGACACAGAAACAATTTTTTTTCCCCCAAAAAATATTAGTTTTAGTGCAGGCATCCTCAAACTGCAGCCCTCCAGATGTTGTAAAACTATAACTCCCAGCATGCCCAGACAACCTACAGCCATCAGCAGGGCATGGTGGGAATTGTAGTTTTACAACATCTGGAGGACCGCAGTTTTAGGATGCCTGCTTATTGTTTCCAAAGTCTGAGAGCCATACATATTGGGCATCGCTGCGTCCGTAAAAATCTTGTCTATAAAAGTAACATGTAACCCAACCCCCCGGATGAACAGTGTTAAAAAAATAAAATAAAAATAGTGTAAAAAAATTCAATTTTTGGACACCTAACATCACAAAAAAGTGTAATAGTGAGCGAACAAAATGTTATATGCACCCCCAATTAGTGCTAATAAAACCGCCATCTCATCCCGCAAAAAATGAGCCCCTACATTAGATAGTCGCCCAACTAAAAAAAAAAAAATTTAGCTCCCAGGCTATGGAGATACTAAAATAATTTTTTTTGGTTCCTAAAATGATAATGTAGTGTAAAATCTAAATAAATTCTAAAATGTAGACATATTAGGTATCGCCGCGTTCGTAAGAATCTGCCCTATAAAAATAACATTTGACCAAACCCCTCGGATGAACAGCGTTAAAAATATAAAATAAAAACAGTGCCAAAACACAAATTTTTGGGCAAAATTTCCATTTGAATCCTTTTTTTCCGGTAATAAAGCAAGGGTTAACAGCCAAACAAAACTCAATATTTATGGCCCTGATTCTGTAGTTTGCAGAAACACCCCATATGTGGTCGTAAATGGCTATATAGCCGCACGGCAGGGCATAGAACGAAGGGAACTCCATATGGTTTCTGGAAGGCAGATTTTGATGGACAGTTTTTTTTTACACCATGTCCCATTAGAAGCCCCCCTGATGTAGCCTAGACTAGAAACTCCAAAAAAGTGACCCCATCTAAGAAACTACACCCCTCAAGGTATTCATAAGTTACTTTACAAACTTTGTTAGCCCTTTAGGTGTTTCACAAAACTAATTAGCGAATGTAGAAACAATTTTAGAATTTACATTTTTTGTTACCTTGCCTCAAAAAAGTGTAATAAAGAGCAACCAAAAATCATATTTACCCCTAAAATAGTCCCAAAACAACAACCACCTTATCCCGTAGTTTCCTAGATGGGGTCAATTTTATGGAGTTTCTACTCTAGGGGTGCATCAGGGGGCTTGAAAAGGTACATGGTGTAAATAAATCAGTCCAGCAAAATCTGCCTTCCAAAAACCATATGGCGTTCCCCTTCTTCTATGTCCTGCCGTTTAGCCAAATAGTAGTTTACGACCACATATGGGGTGTTTCTGCAAACTACAGAATCAGGGCAACCCATTTTGAGTTTTGTTTGGCTGTTAACCCATTTTTTTCAGTAATAAAGTAAGGGTTAAAATGGAAAATTTTCCAAAAAATAGAAATTCCAAAATTGTTTCTCCATCTGCCATTAACTCTTGTGGAACACCTAAAGAGTTAACAAAGTTTGTAAACCCAGTTTTGAATACCTTGAGGGGTGTACTTTCTTAGATGGAGTCATTTTTTGAAATTTCTATTCTATGGGTGCAACAGGGGTCTTCAAATGGGACATGGTATAAACAAAACCAGTCCTGCAAAATCTGCCTTCCAAAACCCATATGACGTTCCCCTCTTTCTATGTGCTCCCGTTTGGCCAAACAGTAGTTTACGATCACATATGGGGTGTTTTTGCAAACTACAGAATCAGGGCAACCCATATTGAGTTTTGTTTGGCTGTTAACCCTTACTTTATTGCTGGAAAAAATGGGTTAAAATGGAAAATTTTCCAAAAAATAGAAATTTCTAAATTGTTTCTCCATCTGCCATTAACTCTTGTGGAACACCTAAAGGGTTAACAAAGTTTGTGAACCCAGTTTTGAATACCTTGAGGGGTGTAGTTTCTTAGATGGAGTCACTTTTTAGAAATTTCTATTCTAGGGGTGCAAGGGGGGGCTTGAAATGGGACATGGTATAAACAAAACCAGTCCTGCAAAATCTGCCTTGCAAAACCCATATGGCGTTCCCCTCTTTCTATGTGCTACCGTTCGGCCAAACAGTAGTTTACGACCACATATGGGGTATTTCTGCAAACTACAGAATCAGGGCAACCCATATTGAGTTTTGTTTGGCTGTTAACCCTTACTTTATTGCTGGAAAAAATGGGTTAAAATGGAAAAATTTGTAAAAAAATTGAAATTTCTAAATTGTTTCTCCATCTGCCATTACCTCTTGTTGAATACCTAAAGGGTTAACAAAGTTTGTCAACCCAGTTTTGAATACCTTGAGGGGTGTACTTTCTTAGATGGAGTCACTTTTTTTGAAATTTCTATTCTAGGGGTGCAACGGGGGGCTTCAAATGGGACATGGTATAAACAAAACCAGTCCTGCAAAATCTGCCTTGCAAAACCCATATGGTGTTCCCCTCCTTCTATGTCCTCCCGTTTGGCCAAACAGTAGTTTACGACCACATATGGGGTGTTTCTGCAAACTACAGACTCAGGGCAACCCATTTTGAGTTTTGTTTGGCAGTTAACCCTTGTTTTTTTCCATGAAAAAATTGATTATATTGGAAAATTTTCCAAAAAAATCTAAATTCTTAAAATTTATGTCCATTTGCCATGAAGTCTTGTGGAAGACCTAAAGGGTTAACAAAGTTTGTAAAAACAGTTTTTGGGAGGTTTATATTATCTAAGCCTCACAAAGTGACTTCAAACCTGAACTGGTCCATAAAAAGTGAAATTTTGAAGATTTCTGAAAAATTTCAAAATTTGCTTCTAAACTTCTAAGCCTTGTAACATCCCCAATAAATAAAATATCATTCCCAAAATGCTACAATCATGAAGTAGACATATGGGGAATGTAAAGTCATCACAATTTTTGGTGGTATTACTATGTATTTCAGAAGTAGAGAAACTGAAACTTTGAAATTTGCTAATTTTTCGAAATTTTTGGTAAATATGGTATTTTCTTATGCAAAAAAATTAACTTTTTTGACCCAATTTTAGCAGTGTCATGAAGTACAATATGTGACGAAAAAACAATCTCAGAACGGCCTGGGTAAGTCAAAGCGTTTTAAAGTTATCAGCACTTAAAGTGACACTGGTCAGATTTGCAAAAAATGGCCTGGTCCTTAAAGGGACACTGACAGGCCCGATAAACATATTTAGTTATTCCTATGCAGTCATAGGTCTATTAAAGTGTATTACTATGATATAAGAGTACCCCCTGTCCACATTTTAAACCATGTAAAAACAACTTTATAATCATCTATCAATCACCTTCCTTTATGCCCAAGGGGCGGTTTTTCACATTTCTTTATGCCCAAGGGGCGTTTTTACTCCTACTTTCGTGCCCAGCCGCGCCTCAACTGTCGCTTCCTAGCACCGCCCAGCTCATTATTATTCACTGGCGGCTTTTACAGTCCCCGATCCTCCCGAGCCGGCGCAGGCGCAGCAGGAGACGCAGGCATTGAATAAGGGACGCAGGCGCACTGCGAGTGAGGGTGCCGGGCAAGTTATCCGGCGCACGCGCAGAAGGTACAAGTGAGTTCAATGCCAGGGTCTCCTTGGGCATAAAGAAATGTGAAAAACCGCCCCTTGGGCATAAAGGAAGGTGATTGACAGATGATTATAAAGTTGTTTTTACATGGTTTAAAATGTGGACAGGGGGTACTCTTATATCATAGTAATACACTTTAATAGACCTATGACTGCATAGGAATAACTAAATATGTTTATCGGGCCTGTCAGTGTTAGGCCTAATTTACTCTCTCGCCCAACGTGTGTCCCTGACACATGATTTCAGTGGCCAGCTTGAATTAAGTCTTACCGGTACCGGGAGAATGAAGAAGATAGACCACATGAACACATGTCTATTTCCAATCCATTCTGGTTTATTCACAGCTGGCAAACAGTTTTAAAAGAGGGGGTTGAGCTTCCTTTACATCCAATCATATGTTAGCATTAGTATTTGACCAATAGTATGGTCACACATAAGCTCTGCATTAACATAATAGCTGACTCATAGTAACAGCATTTGACCAATCAGGTATATACACATAGGCTAGCATACAGTTGAACGAGATGTCCTTTTATGGCTAGAAGGCTGTTCATACTTTCAACATGTATGGATCTCCTGAAACAGTTTAAGGAAGTGTCTAACATTCCATAGGGGGAAGGGAGGTTTTGTAGTGCACTAACCAAATGTAATACACATGGCTAAATGAGACAAAATGGAGTCACATATATCCCATCAAATCCCCTCTTAGAACCTTATATATATATATATACTATATGGTTCTTTCTCTGCTCTTCCTTGGTTTGCTTATAAGCCTTTAGGTATTCCATATACCCTTCAGCAGTATAATCCTCAGGCTTTGTTGAGGTTATGTTTGCCTCTTCTACCTCTACCGGAGTATAGAGGAATGTTGAGTGTACCCCTCTTTCGGCCACCTTTTTGACATATGGCTAGAAGGGAGGGCACACACTACAGACAACAGCAGAGACCCACTATTGCAGCGACCACGGCGAGTACCACTCCTAAAACATATCTTATTTGACCAAAGTCAGGTATTCAGCCAAAAAGCCAGTCCCACCAACCTTGGTCAACATCCTGTTTTATATGTTTTATCATCTCCTCTAATTGGCCTATTTTATCTTTTATTCCACGGGAGTGATCTAATAAATTGAAACAACACATCCCTGCGAACGCTGAGCATCCTACACCATGTTGGAGCAATAAATAGTCAATAGTTGCCCTATTCTGCAAGATAGCCTTTTCATACGATTGTATATCCAGCAGCATATCTTGCAGAACTGCACTAGTGACATTTATCTGTTTTATCATAAAACAGGCAAGTTTTGATATTGTCCTGTGGTTATATATGGCCAACCCTGGTACTCCTATCAAAGATACCCCTAAACTCATATATTCTGATCTAGAGAGGAGATTCACATTATAATCACAATTTTCTGGTAACTGTAGGGAAGTGTCTCTCGTGTGTCGTGTCTGCATTGCTGGGAATAGTGGTATCATTGCTAATGTCAGCCTGGCTATTGTACAGGGTCCCTCTGTAATATTGGCCGGTATGTATGTGTAACTAGTATTCCCACAGGCCAATACCCATCCTGCTGGTAGAGGTACATGTTTGTCTAGGGATGGTACTGTTTTTGTAATATTACATTGCATATTCTTTCCTGATATTATCTTTTTACAATTACCTAAATCTCTATCACAAATATTTGGCTTAATCTTATTCTGCATTTTTGCTTGTATGCAGGGAGGCAATAGTGTCTCATCACAGGTGAAGTTATAACATATTTCTGCTGCTGTGACAAGACCTGTAATTATTTCTATCATATTACTCTGCAGATTCTCATATGTAGGACAGTCATAACAAGCATGATAAGGATTTACATATCCATATTTAACATCATGATCCTCCATATCTGCGTCATTCCATTGGGAACGTAGGAGCTCCGTCCATACGTCTAGTGGGGTGGGGACTGCTACCAGACATGTCTCCAAAATGTTAGATGCCGATAAAGTGGTTTGGAGACAAAAGTCAGTTAAGTTCAGAGTTTTGGCCAGGTACAGCCATAAGTTCTCCTTTGTCTTCCATAGACTGTCTTCCCCTCTGCATTCTGTTTTCAGGTATATCTGTCTGTTCCACAGCCATGGGACAGTAAGTAGGAGACACAAAATTACAATTATTAAGGCACTACATCTCAGCCATCTCGAGGAATTTCCCGACTGCGTCATCTCGTTGGGGGTCAAGGCTGTCTGCCTCCGTTAGTACCCCTTCTGTATCTTCTTCGAGGTCAAGGCTGTCTGCCTCCGTTAGTACCTCTGGGCCTCGTTGGAGGTCAGGGCTGTCTGCCCCCGTTAGTACCTCTCTTTTCTTCACCAACTTAATCCTTGTGGCGTGGATCCACGTGGGCGATAGTTCAGTGAGGACTGCTGTTCTGGTGATCACGACTACCTCGGTGGGTTGTCCGTAGGTGAAACTTCCTGGTTCCTTTCCCTTCTTTAAGATCTTGATCATCACCTGGTCGCCTATCCGGACTGGACGGGTTGATTCCTGTGAAAGAGAAGGAGACTTACAAGCAACTTATTCTTCAGTTTTACTGAGGACTTTGATCAGATTAGTAACATACTCCTCCCTGATCAGGTCCAAGTCCCCTTCCTGTACTACCAGGGGGCGTCTTGCCCATGGTGTGGGGAAAGGCCTACCCATAAGTATCTCAATGCTGTTTATGTCCTACTCTGTGGAAATGTGCTATTAAGATGGAAGCACTGTGTTGGGGGAATGCATAACCTCCCCTCTTTGCAGACTAATTCTAATCCTGTTTTAGGATTTTTCTGCAATACTGGATAACACCAGTCTTGCTGTTCCTGTTCAGTGGCATACCACTGAAGATCAGTAAGCATTTGCAACATCTCAGGGGTTGGAGGTGCCAAACATGGCATCTCCCAATGGTTATACAAACCTGTGAGGTTGCTTTTGGCCACTCATTTCGCCATCTTAACTGCCAGCGCATTGCCCTGTGAGACATGATCCTTACCATCTGCTGCCGTAAATCCTCTCCTCTGCCAGATCATACCATGGTCCCACACTACCCCATGTGTGTACCTTCCCCTAAGTATGAATGGTGACAGGTCTATCAGCATGTAGAATACATGTCCTAGTGAGTGCAATAAGCTCAGCTGCCTGCTGTGTTGAGTGCGGATGTCCTTGAGTAGGCCTACAACATCATGAGTGGTGTGCAAAATGGTGTAATGTCACATTGTGAAAGAATTTGCCGACTCTACCATCATAGCACAGGCTGCAAGAGAACGCAGACATGCCGGCATCCCTTGGACAGAGGTGGGCATTACCTTTGAGAAAAACACACAAGGACGCAACTTGCCTCCGTTTTCTTGTGTCAGTACACCCGCCATGGTTTTACAATTTTGGCGTGCAAACATGTGGAAGGGCATATTATAGTCAGGGAGGCCCAGCCCTGGACTCGACATGAGCGAACATTTCAGATAATCAAATGCATTGTACATTTCAGAAGACCATTTAATCAAATCTGGATTTCCATCCAGAGTGGCTTGCCTCAAAACATTGTCAATAGTGGGAGCAATCAGTAATCCATTGTCTACCGTTTATCATACCAAGGAAAGATAATATTTCTTTCTTGGTGTGCGGGGCGACCAAACCCGCAATAGACTGGACTCTTTCTGTGCTGATTCTCCGTTCACCTTTTGTGAGGACAAAGCCCAAGTATTTAACCTGCATTTTACACCATTGCATTTGCTTAAGTGTCACTTTGTGACCACATCCTGACAACCATTATAACAGTGATAAACCATCCTGAATGCTGGCCTCCGCTGACATGCTACACAGTAATAAATCATCGACATATTGCAGCAGCACAGAACCTTGGGGGGATGTACCATGACTCTAACATCGCTCGGAGGACTATGCTGTACACTACAGGTGAATCAGCATATCCCTGGGGCATCTCTGCACCAGGTCAGTTGGCGTCTGTCAAAGGAAAAAGCAAAAAGTAGTCTGGTTATCTTATCAACTGGGATAGAAAAGAATACATTTTTCAGATCTATCACACTGAACCAGACAGCGTCTGCTGGAATGGCAGATAATAATTAAGTGACATCAGGTACAACAGGGGCTATAGGCACAATGATGTTGTTGATGGCCCTTAAATCCTGTACAAAGCGGGCAGCACCATCTGCCTTTGTCACTGGATTCACGGGCGTGCTGTAGGGTGAAATCACCTCTGCCAGGATTCCCTTTTGTAGGAATTCCTTTATCATTGGCCTAAGCCCATCAAGTTTCTCTTTTTTACAGCAGGTATTGTTTCTGGAACACTGAAATGACACCTGGTTTCACAGTAGCTGTGTAATATGTGCAATCTATTAATCCTGTGTCATATTCATTTGAGGACCATAATGCAGGGTTAATGTTATTCTGGGTGGTCCTGTATGTTTGCAAGAATCAGTGGCACTGGTGTAGAGACTGGAATGAGATCTGAGTGTACTCTTATGCCCTGATTCTTTGTTGATACCTGCAAGTCAAGCTTAATGAACAAATCTCTCCCTAATAGGCTGACTGGGCAATCTAGTATAATGCTGAATACATGATCTGTGACGTATTCCCTGTCAATGGTTTCTACTGGTAAGGAATCTGTTCTGTATGTCCTTGTCAGTACCCCATTTATTCCCATAGAGGGCTCACGCTTCCTTCCTCCCATTCTGGGTCACCTAAGTCCACCCCTTTTGGTGGACGCTTTGGTCCGCCCTCTGTCTGCCATTAGTATCTTAGCTGTCCATACGAGCAGAGCTCTGATGTTAAGCACAACACTGAACATGTAACATGTAACTGCAAACATTGAAACAAACAGATCTGACAATACAGACATGAACACACAAAGGGCCCATAAAAACTTTTCATTGAAATAAAAATGTACAGCTTGATCAATGCTGTTGGTACCAATAAAAAAAAAAAACTTCCAAGAAAATAAAATAAAATTCTTAATGCGCATATTTAAAAACAAATACCGCGTCCGTCTAATATTGATGTTTGATGACTCCTTTTTCTTTGTACTGACTTGATATGTACTATTGTAATACCCACAAAATACATATACTCAAATGTAACTAGCTCATACTGCATGTTTTCAAATGTATATGGTTTTCAATAAAAACAAATTGAACCATAAAAACAAATACCGTATTCCATACGCATTCATATACATTTTCATGTACTCATCTTCACAAACCAGCTCATAACCACGCCCTTATACATAAAATATGAATTGCACACACAACTTTGCTAGTAGATACAACTCAGAGCCACACCCATTCACATTCCACTGAATCATGTATCTTTCACCCAATCACACAATCTCTTTGTTTCATCCCAAAACTTGCAGCACAGACAAACACAGTTTTCCGGGAAGCAGATATTCATACCACACCCAGAATTGCTGATGGTCTGTCACTGTAAAACAATATACATGTTAATCATACAGTCATTTTGTTAAAATTAACAAATCATCTTATATGCCATGTAGTTTTTTTTTTTTTTGTTTAGTGTTACACACATCGCCCCCCACCGTACACAACCATGCCTTCTACTTCCTCTTGTCTTGCGTCTCCCATTTCAGGATTGTTCAAACAGGGGAAGTAAAGCAATACATCAAGTCGTTCAGCTGTACCACATGTTCCTCAAACTTTTACTCACATCTGAATAAGGACTTATTGGGTGCAACCTTAGATTGATACGAGTGGACACTTCCAATTAGCATCATCACTGCAGGCACATTTTAAACCATCGGAACATACAATTTGGAAAGATACAATCAATACTGGAGCCCTGTCTGGAATATCTTATAGATAACACAGGTTAGTATCTTCACATTGCTGCTTATGCATTACCAATTAGCAGCCCCCCTCCCCCCTCAACCCCCATATGAAATTCCTGAGCAGAGGAGGGGGGTGAGATGGGAGGGAGTTCTCTCTGAAAACACATCTCAAACAGGACAGGAAGAAATTTTTGTAGGACTACAAGTGACATTTTGGAATGTGGTGGGGGGGAGGGATGCCTCATGGCAACCTTTGTTCTCTATAGGATTCAAAATCCTCCATCTTGAAATAAGAAATGCTGCTCATTTCATTTCTCTAACTTCAAGTTCTCTCAGTCACTTCAATATACACTTTTTCACCATTACTCAGCTTGCACCAGGCTATTATTATCCTTCAACAACTTCTCTCTTCAACTATCAATACACTTATGCATTAACTGTCCATCTTTTAGTGCTGTAATCTCTAATTCCAGGGACTATAAATCGTCACTATTTAAACACACACAGATCATTAGGGCAACAAAACTTAACCAGTTCATTTCTGAAAGTTTAACACAAGCCCTTTCTAATTGCAAACACTGAGACACTTTTTCCCTTGCCATGAATTAACTTCCTGACTCTGCTGTGTCTTGTCACTCACTATAGCCCCCCTTCACAATCACAGGAGCTCTGATGTAACCAGTCTGTAAGCTTCTAACAGATTTTTGCAGCTTTTCAATCCTGCCAGCCTAGCATAACATTCTGTTTCACATTTTATTCTACTTGTACTGCGTGTAGTATAACTAGTATGCGGTGTGCCAATATTTAGACCGCGCTCCATTATGTTTCCAAATGTTGGCATGGGGGGTTGGTATTTTTCTTCTAGTTTTAATGGTATAACCGCTGTTACAGCATCTTCCTCAATCTGAGTCAGAACTGGATACAGAGGTGTCGTGGGGGTGGATTTATTATAAGGTGGAGGGGGATTTCTGACTTCTCTTCTTTGTACCTACCTCCTGTTCTATTTCATGTAGAGACCAATCATTTTTGGGACTTTTTAGATTCTTATTCTTCTTGCTATTACCTGCATCATACCAGTGGGGGGCTATTTCCAGCCATTGTTCTGCCATTGCGGCCAGGCTGTTTTATCACCTAGACATAGTCCTTTGACCATATCCATATGATAAATACTATTATCACCGTCCCTGGGGAATGGATCTGCAGCATCCATTACCTCGGTCCAGCCTGCTAGATTATCTACCCACGGGTTGATCAGGTAATAGTTTGTTGGACTAACACGGGCTACATAGATTTTGCAAGTCTCTCCTGGTTCTGGTTTAGGGAATTTAGTTTTAGACCCTTGTCCTCCCATGTTAGTATTTATAGTTCAAAGAATAAGTGAGACAATCACTGTCAGGACTGGCTGTACTGCACTGAAATAGCGCCGACAAGACCTGTCAACTGATCAGCTGATTCGTATCTTAATGTCTCTCTATACTCTTTGGACCCCTATCGACTATTGTTGTTTCGGACTGCCACTTGCATTCAAATTTTCCGGGTCAACAGATCGCTCTTAGCCGAAAAACTGGGGCGTCTTGCAGTCCTCCACAACACAAACAATTTTACACATTAACAGTAGTTAACCCAAAATACATCAATTTGATAATAACAGTGGGATATGACTGTACACTTACCAACCGATCAGTATCTCACACAAACAGATAATCTTATTACTTCTAAAATACTTATACTATATATATATATAAGAGTTAATTCAAGCTTGTATCCTTCTGTTCCCGGAACAGATATCCTTATATAGTGCACTATCTCTTAACGATACGGACTCAAATGAGCCTCTTACAATCAACATTTTATAACGATATGGACTCAATGATATGAGCCGCTTACAATCAACATTTGCGTGTCTCCAGACATCGCAGTCCACTGAAATCATAAATAGATGGTTCGACTTACTTGAATGGGATTTTTGGTCAGTGCTCCAGGTCCAAGAGGACAAAAATTGATGTCCTTCACTGTAGACCTGAAGAGGACCCTCCCAATCCCGGAAACCGAGCTCCCAAAGCTGTTAGGCCTAATTTACTCTCTCGCCCAACGTGTGTCCCTGACACATGATTTCAGTGGCCAGCTTGAATTAAGTCTTACCGGTACCGGGAGAATGAAGAAGATAGACCACATGAACACATGTCTATTTCCAATCCATTCTGGTTTATTCACAGCTGGCAAACAGTTTTAAAAGAGGGGGTTGAGCTTCCTTTACATCCAATCATATGTTAGCATTAGTATTTGACCAATAGTATGGTCACACATAAGCTCTGCATTAACATAATAGCTGACTCATAGTAACAGCATTTGACCAATCAGGTATATACACATAGGCTAGCATACAGTTGAACGAGATGTCCTTTTATGGCTAGAAGGCTGTTCATACTTTCAACATGTATGGATCTCCTGAAACAGTTTAAGGAAGTGTCTAACATTCCATAGGGGGAAGGGAGGTTTTGTAGTGCACTAACCAAATGTAATACACATGGCTAAATGAGACAAAATGGAGTCACATATATCCCATCAGTCAGTGTCCCTTTAAGGTGAAATAGGGCTGTGTCCTGAAGGGGTTAATGTAGAGGGTTGCGAGTTCGAGTCCTCACAGAAACATTTCAAAAATAGAGTCTAAATTAGACTTGTATACACAGGGTGTCCCCCAAGCATAGTGATTATGCTTGGGAATACCCCTTTCACATTCATAACACTGACTCCATATATGGAGTCAGAGCAGGGACTCCTAAGCTGGGAAATTCCCCACTCAGGGGCCCTGCCTGAGCATAGGGGAAGCAAGCATGGCCTGGAACAGAAGAAAAGTGGGCCCTGCTTGCTTCGTGCTATGGGGCTACGGGCCCCATAGCAGCTGCGTGGTCTGCCTATATTGGCAGTATGCCACTGATTACAGCTATGTGCCCCCTCACAATAGTTATACCCAGATATGTGCCCCCTCACAGTAGTTATGGCCAGATAGTGTCACATTTGGGTGTGGGAGGGAAACACCACACTGAACATAGGAGGGAAAGGGGTGAGGGAATAAGGCCTGGAAACTAGGGAAAGGAAATAGACACCCCCTTGTAAAACCCTAATCAAAGTCCTGACTAACTACCAGTATGAACAGACCCCATATACAGGAATACCTAGTGTCCTTACTCACCCTATAGGACACTGGTACTAATGTCATACTGAGACAAACTGTTCCTCTAAAAGGAAGGACGAAAATGAGTCTCCCTCAGGCCTTAATACAAATGACAGGGAAATGCAACACACAAAATAACCCAAACAAAATGCAAAAGGGAAAGAAAACACTTAAAGTATAACTGTCGTATTTTTTTATTTTTTTTTGGAGTATTGGATTGTGGTGATTAATATCTCCTTGATGGCCCTATTTCAACTTTTCACAGTGTATTCAATTACCCCTTAATTCCACATTTTTGTCCCCTGTACTGCCTACTTTTACCTGTGCTTAAAATAGGGTTGCTAGGCATGTCCTGTTGAAGGACGGAGGACGCAGAAGCACGCTGCGTGCAAGGTCAGATTACTGACAGCCAGGGACTGTAGGTAAATGATTAAAGCCAGGTCCTCCCCAGCAGCTGATAACAGTGCCTGGACTGTGTGCACTTCTCCCTGTCCCTGTGCTTGGCAGACGCTCCCTCACTCAGCTGAGCTGGAGAAGTAGAGTTGAATCAGCGCAGACCAGGGAAGGGAGATCTGCCATCTGCTCAGTGTATAAATGAAAGCAACATGTGGTAAGAGGACCCCTTTGTGCTGCAGGAGATTAACCCTTTAGGGGGCGGGCTCTGGTTACTGACACTTTTGGGGGGCTATTGTTACTGGCTAGTGAGGGCAGGCGGGATTAGCCTCAGGGTGAGGGCAGTGGCGGCCATCTTAACTGAATAGTGAAATTGCAGTTTTATGCAGACTGGTTGCTAAGGGCTGAATCTTATTAAATATGGGGTAAGTCAGTCTAATAGTAACCGATTCTGGAATATCATGTTATTAGTAACTACATATATGAAAATTGAAATTAGGGTCTAAATGTGACAGTTATCCTTTAACTTCAAGTGGCTATGGCAGCACCAGGAAACAGAGATCCACACACCAGCTATCCACAACTCAAACTGTAGCTAAAAACCACAAAGCCTAGTGGGAGAAACAACAATAAATAGAGAAGGTTAAATGACCATAATAGCCGCACATGGGGAAAGAAGGTGCAGCAAGCACCAGAAACAACACAGACGTCATTTTATCCAAAACATGTCAGATCAAACCACGTGTTGCCAGTCTCACCGATCTCCTGCCACCTGTCGTGGGAATGTCCGTGACAGATATGTGGCCCCTCACAGTACTTAACCACCTCCGGACCGCCTAACGCAGGATCGCGTTCCGGAGGTGGCAGCGCTGCGCAGAGTCACGCATATACGCGTCATCTCGCGAGATGCGAGATTTCGCTCCAAGCCGGCCCGCGCATGCGCATCGCGGGCCGGCAAAATTCAAAGAAGTATTTCGTCACCAGCCTGCCAGCAACGATCATTGGCTGGCAGGCTGGCGATTTTCAAAAAATCCAATCCAAAGTCATATAACAGATCATATTAGTAAATATGATCTGTTATATGGCTTGTCTGCTCCTGTGCTGGTCCTTTTCGTCGGTTGGATCCAGCACAGGAGCAGACTGAACTGTGAGTAGCACCAACACTACACCTTAGCCCCAGATCACCCACCTGCACCCCAATTAACCCTTTGATCACCCCTTTGATCGCCCCTGTCAATCACTAGTGAAAGGAAAAAAAGTGATCAGTGTAAACTTTCATTTTTTTTTTTTTCACTGGTATTGGCTGTTAGGTTTTAGGGATAGTTTAGGCCCCTTGGTTAGGTAGTTAGCGTCAGTTAGCGCCCACCCCACCGCACCGCAGTCACTTTTATTCGCTGTTTAGCGTATCGCTAATCAGCATTTGTACTTTTATAGTATCTGTAAGTGATCAAAACTGATCACGGTCAGATCTATAATAGTATTAGTGTCACTTTAGCTCGCCCTCCACCCAAAACGCAGTGTTTGCCCGATCAGGCCTGATCGGTCGCCCACACGTGCGTTCACCCACGCCCGCCCCACCGCAGTGACAAAAAATATATATTTTTTGATCACTGCACATTCATTTTACACGCACTGCGGCGATAAAAAAATCAGTTTTGATATTTTTTATCAACCGCAGCAGCCTCCGGTACTTCGCTAGCCTCCCCTTTGTAAGACAGGTTTGCTTTTTTTCTTGGGTAGTCTCAGGGAATACCCCTAAATTTAGTAGTCCAAAATGTCAAACAGGGGGTATTCTTCTGAAGAGGCCTACAGGATTCTGACCCAGTCGGATGAGGAGTGGGAACCCTCATCTGATGAATCTAGCGGGTCAGAATATGAACCTGTAGAAAGCAGTGGCTCTCTGACCCAAAGTTCGGACGAGGAGGTGGAGGTCCCTGATAGCACCAGGCGTACCAGGCCCCGTGTCGCTAGACCACAGGTTACGCAGGATCCGCTTCAAGAGCAGCAGAGTGGGGCTGTCGCTGCCGGATCACGTGGTGAGGCATACACCAGCAGCGCAGCCCTTCCTGGACCTAGTACCAGCACTGCCGTACAACCTGGTGAAGTAGCGAGCACCAGAAGGGCAGTTGAAGCTGGTACGGTGGCACGTGCAATAGTTACCCCCGTCGCAGCCACCGCACAGACAGGCCCGTAGAGCCCCTAGAGTCCCTGAGGTGCTGGCAAATCCTGATTGGCAGTCACCAACTTCAGCCGCACCAGTAGTTCCCCCTTTCACCGCCCAGTCTGGAGTTCGGGTTGAGACGGCTCAAATCGGTTCGGCCCTGGGATTTTTTGAGCTGTTCTTGACTGCGGAGCTCTTGGACTTAGTTGTGGCAGAGACAAACCGGTATGCCACACAATTTATAACCGCAAACCCGGGAAGCTATTATGCCCAGCCTTTCCGGTGGAAACCAGTCCAAGTTTCCGAAATTAAAATTTTTCTGGGCCTTCTCCTCAACATGGGCCTGACAAAAAAGCATGAATTGCGGTCATATTGGTCAACGCACCCAATTCATCACATGCCCATGTTCTCTGCTGCTATGTCCAGGACACGATTTGAGACCATCCTCCGTTTTCTGCATTTTAGCGACAACACCACCTCCCGTCCCAGAGGCCACCCTGCTTTTGACCGGCTCCACAAAATTCGGCCCCTCATAGACCATTTCAACCTGAAATTTGCAGATTTGTATACCCCTGAGCAAAACATCTGCGTAGACGAGTCCCTAATACATTTTACCGGGCGCCTTGGCTTCAAACAATACATCCCAAGCAAGCGTGCCCGGTATGGGGTCAAATTGTATAAGCTCTGTGAAAGGGCCACAGGCTATACCCACAAATTTCGGATCTATGAGGGAAAAGATCAGACCCTGGAGCCGGTCGGTTGCCCTGACTACCTGGGGAGCAGTGGGAAGACAGTCTGGGACTTGGTGTCACCCTTATTCGGCAAGGGGTACCATCTTTATGTGGACAATTTCTACACAAGTGTGGCCCTCTTTAGGCATTTGTTTCTAGAACGGATTTGCGCCTGTGGCACCGCGCGAACTAGTCGCGTGGGCTTCCCCCAACGGCTTGTAACCACCCGTCTTGCAAGGGGGCAGAGGGCTGCCTTGTGTAACGAAGAACTGCTCGCGGTGAAATGGAGAGACAAGCGTGACGTTTACATGCTCTCCTCCATTCACGCAGACACGACAATCCAAATTGAGCGAGCAACCCGTGTCATTGAAAAGCCCCTCTGTGTCCACGACTATAATGCGCTCATGGGAGGGGTGGACTTCAATGACCAGATGTTGTCTCCGTATTTAGTTTCCCGCAGAACCAGACGCTGGTATAAGAAGGTGTCTGTATATTTGATTCAATTGGCGCTGTACAATAGTTTTGTTCTCTACAGTAAGGCTGGGAGAACACGATCCTTCCTCAAATTCCAGGAAGAGATCATCGAGAACCTCCTGTATCCAGAAGGTTCCGTGGCCCCATCCACCAGTGTAGTTAGCCGTCTACACGAGCGACATTTCCCCAGTGTCGTTCCTGGTACCTCAACCCAACCGTCACCCCGAAAAAGATGTCGTGTCTGTAGCAGGAGTGGAATAAGGCGTGACACCCGCTTTTTCTGTCCTGACTGTGCTGACCACCCTGCCCTATGCTATGGAGAGTGTTTCCGGAAGTACCACACACAGGTACACCTAGCATAGGGATCACATCTCACCAGGACAGGCACACAGGGCTATTAGGGCCCATTCACTCACAGCTGCTGCAAACCTCTCCTTTCACCTGGGATAAAGTGCATAACGTACTTCGCCACATCTTTGGGCGATTTGCGCTTTGCACATTGTCCCATGGGGAAGGAGAGGTTTGTTCTATAAAGGTAAAAAAAACTAAACAAAAAAAAAATTACCGGTAAGTAAAAAAGTTAAAAAAGTTTAAAAAAGTTAATATGTTCTGTTCTAAAGTTAATAAAGTTATTGCTTTGCGGCCTGGTTTTTTCTTTTTTGTTTTGTTTTTTTTACCTTCCAGGTGGACCAACCGATGAACCAGCTGCAGCACTGATGTGCATTCGGACAGAAGCATTGCGCTGCTGTCAGATTACACGCAAGTCGGTGTATGCGGCGCTGCAAGACGAGATTTCTCCTCTGCAGTAAAAGATATGTTTGCCGAGGCATATGAGCTGAGGAGGTGGCGGTGTTCATATACTTTGGCAAACACTTTGTATATATAAAAAAAAAAAATCCCGGCAATGATTTATTCATCCACATCGATTGATGTGAATGGAGAAATCTGGTTTGCCAGGGCATACGAGCTGAAGTGGGTATGGATGTTGGGCGGAGCTCCTATGTCCTGGCAGACGCCTTTCCCCTCCTTTTTCTTTTTTTGGCAGAGATTTTTTCATCCACATTGATCGATGCGAATGAAGAAATCTGTGCCGTTCATTTTTTTCTTTCAGCCCAGAGGCTGAACGGAAAAAAAAAATCTCATTACCCGTATGCTCAATATAAGGAGAATAGCAGAAACTCCTAATGCTGGGCATACATGTAATGATTGCGGAGACCCTCAAATGCCAGGGCAGTACAAACACCCCACAAATAACACCATTTTGGAAAGAAGACACCCCAAGGTATTCGCTGAGGGGCATATTGAGTCCATGAAAGATTGAAATTTTTGTCCCAAGTTAGCGGAAAGGGAGACTTTGTGAGAACAAAATCCAAAAAATCAATTTCCGCTAACTTGTGCCAAAATTTTTTTTTTTCAATGAACTCGCCATGCCCCTCATTGAATACCTTGGGGTGTCTTCTTTCCAAAATGGGGTCACATGTGGGGTATTTATACTGCCCTGGCATTTGAGGGGCCCCAAAGCGTGAGAAGAAGTCTGGTATCCAAATGTCTAAAAATGCCCTCCTAAAAGGAATTTGGGCCCCTTTGCCCACCTAGGCTGCAAAAAAGTGTCACACATGTGGTATCTCCGTATTCAGCAGAAGTTGGGGAATATGTTTTGGGGTGTCATTTTACATATACACATGCTGGGTGAGATAAATATCTTGGTCAAATGCCAACTTTGTATAAAAAAAATGGGAAAAGTTGTCTTTTGCCAAGATATTTCTCTCACCCAGCATGGGTATATGTAAAATGACACCCCAAAACACATTCCCCACCTTCTCCTGAGTACGGAGATACCAGATGTGTGACACTTTTTTGCAGCCTAGGTGGGCAAAGGGGCCCACATTCCAAAGAGCACCTTTCAGATTTCACAGGTCATTTACCTACTTACCAGACATTAGGGCCCCTGGAAAATGCCAGGGCAGTATAACTACCCCACAAGTGACCCCATTTTGGAAAGAAGACACCCCAAGGTATTCCGTGAGGGGCATGGCAAGTTCCTAGAATTTTTTATTTTTTGTCACAAGTTAGTGGAAAATGATGTTTTTTTTTTTTGTTTTTTTTTTCATACAAAGTCTCCTATTCCACTAACTTGTGACAAAAAAAAAAAATTTCCATGAACTCACTATGCCCATCAGCGAATACCTTGGGGTCTCTTCTTTCCAAAATGGGGTCACTTGTGGGGTAGTTATACTGCCCTGGCATTCTAGGGGCCCAAATGTGTGGTAAGGAGTTTGAAATCAAATTCAGTAAAAAATGACGAGTGAAATCCGAAAGGTGCTCTTTGGAATATGGGCCCCTTTGCCCACCTAGGCTGCAAAAAAGTGTCACACATCTGGTATCTCCGTACTCAGGAGAAGGTGGGGAATGTGTTTTGGGGTGTCATTTTATATATACCCATGCTGGGTGAGAGAAATATCTTGGCAAAAGACAACTTTTCCCATTTTTTTATACAAAGTTGTCATTTGACCAAGATATTTATCTCACCCAGCATGGGTATATGTAAAAAGACACCCCAAAACACATTCCTCAACTTCTCCTGAGTACGGGGATACCAGATGTGTGACACTTTTTTGCAGCCTAGGTGGGCAAAGGGGCCCATATTCCAAAGAGCACCTTTCGGATTTCACAGGTCATTTTTCACTGAATTTGATTTCAAACTCCTTACCACACATTTGGGCCCCTAGAATGCCAGGGCAGTATAACTACCCCACAAGTGACCCCATTTTGGAAAGAAGAGACCCCAAGGTATTCGCTGATGGGCATAGTGAGTTCATGGAAGTTTTTATTTTTTGTCACAAGTTAGTGGAATATGAGACTTTGTATGAAAAAAAAAAAAAAAAAAAAAAAATTCATCATTTTCCACTAACTTGTGACAAAAAATAAAAAATTCTAGGAACTCGCCATGCCCCTCACGGAATACCTTGGGGTGTCTTCTTTCCAAAATGGGGTCACTTGTGGGGTAGTTATACTGCCCTGGCATTCTAGGGGCCCAAATGTGTGGTAAGGAGTTTGAAATCAAATTCAGTAAAAAATGACGAGTGAAATCCGAAAGGTGCTCTTTGGAATATGGGCCCCTTTGCCCACCTAGGCTGCAAAAAAGTGTCACACATCTGGTATCTCCGTACTCAGGAGAAGGTGGGGAATGTGTTTTGGGGTGTTATTTTATATATACCCATGCTGGGTGAGAGAAATATCTTGGCAAAAGACAACTTTTCCCATTTTTTTTATACAAAGTTGTCATTTGACCAAGATATTTATCTCACCCAGCATGGGTATATGTAAAAAGACACCCCAAAACACATTCCTCAACTTCTCCTGAGTACGGGGATACCAGATGTGTGACACTTTTTTGCAGCCTAGGTGGGCAAAGGGGCCCATATTCCAAAGAGCACCTTTCGGATTTCACAGGTCATTTTTCACTGAATTTGATTTCAAACTCCTTACCACACATTTGGGCCCCTAGAATGCCAGGGCAGTATAACTACCCCACAAGTGACCCCATTTTGGAAAGAAGAGACCCCAAGGTATTCGCTGATGGGCATAGTGAGTTCATGGAAGTTTTTATTTTTTGTCACAAGTTAGTGGAATATGAGACTTTGTATGAAAAAAAAAAAAAAAAAAAAAATCATCATTTTCCGCTAACTTGTGACAAAAAATAAAAAATTCTAGGAAATCGCCATGCCCCTCACGGAATACCTTGGGGTGTCTTCTTTCCAAAATGGGGTCACTTGTGGGGTAGTTATACTGCCCTGGCATTCTAGGGGCCCAAATGTGTGGTAAGGAGTTTGAAATCAAATTCAGTAAAAAATGACGAGTGAAATCCGAAAGGTGCTCTTTGGAATATGGGCCCCTTTGCCCACCTAGGCTGCAAAAAAGTGTCACACATCTGGTATCTCCGTACTCAGGAGAAGGTGGGGAATGTGTTTTGGGGTGTCATTTTATATATACCCATGCTGGGTGAGAGAAATATCTTGGCAAAAGACAACTTTTCCCATTTTTTTATACAAAGTTGTCATTTGACCAAGATATTTATCTCACCCAGCATGGGTATATGTAAAAAGACACCCCAAAACACATTCCTCAACTTCTCCTGAGTACGGGGATACCAGATGTGTGACACTTTTTTGCAGCCTAGGTGGGCAAAGGGGCCCATATTCCAAAGAGCACCTTTCGGATTTCACAGGTCATTTTTCACTGAATTTGATTTCAAACTCCTTACCACACATTTGGGCCCCTAGAATGCCAGGGCAGTATAACTACCCCACAAGTGACCCCATTTTGGAAAGAAGAGACCCCAAGGTATTCGCTGATGGGCATAGTGAGTTCATAGAACTTTTTATTTTTTGTCACAAGTTAGTGGAATATGAGACTTTGTAAGAAAAAAAAAAAAAAAAATCATCATTTTCCGCTAACTTGTGACAAAAAATAAAAAGTTCTATGAACTCACTATGCCCATCAGCGAATACCTTAGGGTGTGTACTTTCAGAAATGGGGTCATTTGTGGGGTGTTTGTACTGTCTGGGCATTGTAGAACCTCAGGAAACATGACAGGTGCTCAGAAAGTCAGAGCTGCTTCAAAAAGCGGAAATTCACATTTTTGTACCATAGTTTGTAAACGCTATAACTTTTACCCAAACCATTTTTTTTTTACCCAAACATTTTTTTTTTATCAAAGACATGTAGAACTATAAATTTAGAGCAAAATTTCTATATGGATGTCGTTTTTTTTGCAAAATTTTACAACTGAAAGTGAAAAATGTCATTTTTTTGCAAAAAAATCGTTAAATTTCGATTAATAACAAAAAAAGTAAAAATGTCAGCAGCAATGAAATACCACCAAATGAAAGCTCTATTAGTGAGAAGAAAAGGAGGTAAAATTCATTTGGGTGGTAAGTTGCATGACCGAGCAATAAACGGTGAAAGTAGTGTAGGTCAGAAGTGTAAAAAGTGGCCTGGTCTTTCAGGGTGTTTAAGCACTGGGGGCTGAGGTGGTTAAAGGGAGTCTGTCACCAAAATATGACATTGTACACCACTTACATGGCTCTCTAGCACACCTATCCATGATTCAAATGGTACCTTTGTAATTTTCACCAGCAGGAAAAACGCACTTTAATCCATATGTAAATGAGGGCTCGCAAGTGCCCAGGGGCGGCGTTCAGTGTGTAGGTGCCCAGGCTGCTCTGCCTTCTTTTCACATTACTCCTCCCCAGCCTCTTCCTTGGCCCGCCCTGCAAGTCCCTTGCGTCATCCACAGGACCAGCCGATATACCGTGCGTGCGCAGTGCGCCGCCGGCACGGGCATGCGCACTGTGATGCCAATTGTGGGCACGGCATCGCTACATGTAGTGCGCATGCGCCAGCACAGGAATGAAACCAGTGACTAGAGGGCGGACCAGAAGCAAACAGGAGGACTGGAGGCCGGCGCATGCGCACTACATTGCACACGCGCAGGATATTGGCCGGTCCTGTGGATGACGCAAGGGACTTGCAGGGCGGGCCAAGGAAGAGGCTGGGGAGGAGTAATGTAAAAAGAAGGCAGAGCAGCCTGGGCACCTACACACAGAACGCCGCCCCTGGGCACTTGCGAGCCCTCATTTGCATATGGATTAAAGTGCGTTTTTTCTGCTGGTGAAACTCAGAAGAAAATTACAAAGGTACCATTTGAATCATGGATAGGTGTGCTAGAGAGCCATGTAAGTGGTGTACATGTCATATTTTGATGACAGACTCCCTTTAACCCCAGATATGTGCATGCTCACAGTAGTTATGACCAGATCTGTGCCCCCTTCACAGTAGTTATGCTCAGATCTGTGCCCCCTTACAGTAGTTATGCCCAGATATGCGCCCCCTCACAGTAGTTATGACCAGATCTGTGCCCCCTTCACAGTAGTTATGCTCAGATCTGTGCCCCCTCACAGTAGTTATGCCCAGATATGCGCCCCCTCACAGTAATATTCCCAGTTATGTACAGCGCTGTGAAGCGTGACCTAAGCCCGCCCACCCGATCAGCGCCAGAGGCCCGGCAGTATGTATATATATATATATATATTCCCCAAAATAGTACCAATGAAAACGTCACCTCATCCCACAAAAAAATGAACGCCCACATAAGACAATGCTCAAAAAATAAAAACCAATGGTGCACGTAAACTAATTCAACAAAATCTGCGCTGCAAAAGCCATATGGCGCTCCTTCACTTCCTGCCATGTGCCTCTACAGCAGTTTACCACCACATATGGGGTGTTGCCATATTCAGGAGAAAATGGGTAACAAATTATGGGGTGCTTTTTCTCCTGTTACCCCTTGCGAAAATGTCAAATTTGGGGCTAAAGCAACATTTTATTGGAAGAAATTAAACTTTTCATTTTCACAGCCAAGTGTTTCTAAATTCCAGAAAATGCCTATGGGGTCACATGTCAGATTTGCAAAAAATGGCCTGGGCAGGAAGGTGAAAACAGGCCTGGGGTAGAAGTGGTTAAGCTGCACAGGCGCATGGTCACACAGCTATTATGGTGCCCCCGCTGAGTTTGTCTTGTCCGCTCAATGTCATAGCGCCCATACTCCCACTGTGCAACTACGCTTCAGCATGTCCTGACACTTGCGTCAGGACTTTCTCTGAGTGGCTCAAAGCAGGCTCTGCCTACCCCTTATTGCCATGTTGCAGCTGCTCCGCCTCCTTCTTCTGTGCAGAAGAGGACTCAATAGCATGGTAAGAACAATTGATATATAGTGACATGGACCATGCTGGTATAACCTGGGTATCTCTTGTATTATACAGGAGATGCCCAGATTATGGCCATGCATATATGCAAGAAAATGTATAACTTATCACAGCTGTACAGTTAAACAGCTGTTAATATACAGAAGATACCCAGGTTATACCAGCATGCTCCATATCACTATATAAAAGAAGATGTATAACTTATACCAGCTGTACATATAGTGAAGGCTGTGTACAGCCTGTAATTGTGGGAGGCGCTGCCTCCTCTACTTATACCTAGCGGCCGGGAGTCAGAGGGCGGTCGTTCTGTGCTCAAGTTCCTACGTTGGTCTCGTTCAGGTAGCTCTGCAGCGATCGCAACGTCACTTCCGGTTTCGTCAGCTTCCGGCTCCTTCCTGCAGTGTGCGGTACCCGCGGTGAGTAGGTCCTTCGGATCTTCCGGCCTGGCCCCAGCCTCCCCGTAGCTAACAGCCGCATCGCTTCCCAACCTGTACGAATCCGCGGCCGCACGCGCCCGGCAGCCTGGGGGGGGGGCTCCCGCCGCCGGATGATCCACTCCGGTTCATCATCCCAGGCGGTCGGTCCTGTCACTAGGCAGCCTTGCACACACCTTCTGGGTGCCAGATTAGTGTATGAGTGTCACTTTGGCCGGTAGTTGTGGACCATGCTATTCATAGGGCTTATGTTTCAAGCAGGCCGCATTATGCTGTCCTTCAACTGGTGGGTTTACTTGCTCAAGCTGAACAAATTTATTCTGGATTTCTAGAGCCAGGTGGGATGATGCCGGTAGCAGACAGTTATCACTGCCAGAAGGGGATGCCATGGTCCTCTCCTACCTTGCCTTCCCTGTTCTCTTCCTTATATTCTTCAGATGCACAGCTACTTGGGCTTTCTCCGCAATACCCGGCTGTTTCCCAGTTAAGGTCGGCTCGGCTCCACTAACATTCACCCCGCTTATTTTCAGGTCATACCTGGCCCACGCTAGGCTCGTCCAGGTTATGCTGCACATCTCTCATGTGTCAGTCAGGTTGATCATCCGGCAGGGGGGCGCAGGTCCCTGTTAGCTTAGGTCCGGGATTTCTTATAGACCGCCTGTTTCACGTTATTGTCTAGGTCACTCTTCATCCGGTGTGATGTGGTGTCCTGAGTCGCTCAGGTCTGGTATCATGTTCATTGCCTGAAACGCTCAGGTTTTCCTTCATGCAATGTAACGTTGGCTCCTGACATAACTCAGGTCACGTATCAGTCATGTTTTGTTGCCTGAATCGCTCAGGTTATCCGTCTTACAATGTCACGTTGGTTCCTGAATCGCTCAGGTCAAATGTAGTTGTCTGTTTCGCTAAGATCTTTTTTCTGCAGGGGGTTGGTGGTTCCTGATACCAATCAGGCCAGGTATCAGTCATGTTTTGTTGCCTGAATCGCTCAGGTTGCCGGTCTTACTATGTTACGTTGGTTCCTGAATCGCTCAGGTCATATGCAATTGCCTGAATCGCTCAGGTCTTCTTCTTGCAGGGTGGCGCTGGTTCCGGATATCTCTCAGGTCATGTAACAGTCATATATTATTGCCTGAATCGCTCAGGTAGTCTGTTTACTATGGTACGTTTATTCCGGAGTCACTCAGGTCATATATCTGCTCGATTGTGGCCGGAATCACTCAGGTTGTTGATTTTACAAGGTCACGTTTGTTCCTGAATCGCTCAGGTTTTATGTATTTGCCTGAATCGCTCACAATGTTACGTTCTTTGATCCTGATTTGCTCAGGTCTTTTTTCCCGCAGTGTCCTGTTGGCTCCTGTTGAGGCCAGGTCATGAATCCCGCATGTATAATTACCTGAATCGCTCGGGTCATTCTTCATGCGGTGCGGCATCGGTCCCTGATTCGTTCAGGTCAGGTGTCATTTGTTAGTTACCCATATCACCCAGGTCGCATCCTGGTCTCCAATCCGCCTTGTCTTCCGGGTCAACCAGGTCGCATGGTGCTGGCTATTGGTTCATCCGAATCTCAGGCTCATTCGGTTGTCTTCCTCCGGTCATTTCTGCTTTTCCTGTGCACACTTCTCCAGGTCTCGTGTCAACGCAAGCTTGTTTTTCATTTAAGTAGGACCTCGAGCCACCGGAATTCCCGATCCATCTTCATTCGTTTCGCAGTGCTTCTCCGTTACCGGTCATTCCACGGTGCCAGGTTCCAGGTAGGTTAAAACTAGGTTGCGACATGCGGTCTCACCGCTGCTTAGGGTTTTCCCTTATTCATTGCGAGCTTCATTTCTAGGTCTCCAGTCCCGTCAGAGAAATTAGTCAGGGCTGACAGTTGGTTCGGGTAGGTTTGTGATTCATTTTTATACCACGTTTTTCCAGTATTCTAACCCCTCTCGCCCGGTCATTTTGTCGCAACTCGTCTATAAAAAAAAAAAAAAGGAAAAAATAAATAAATAAATATATATAGTTATTACAGCCTGTAATTGTGGGTGGAGCGACCTCCCCTATTTAAACCCCCTGGTACAAGCAGGAGGGCGCCCGTTCTTTGACGTTCCGCCCGTCCGTGACGCCACTTCCGGTTTTGATACCTTCCGTGACGTCACTTCCGGTTTTGCGTCCTCATGGAATCCAGACCGCGGCGCCTCCGGTAAGTAGCCGAGCCCTATTGGCAGTGCGGACGCACCCCCGCTTCTCTCCCTGCAGACTAGAGCAGGTCCGGTCGTGTGACCCGCACGGCGTCTCCTGCGTACGGCAGCACTGGGGCACTAGTCGACGCCGCGGTCCTCAGGTGAGGGACAGGTTCTCTGTGGATATGGCCTCCTAACTATCTAGTCAGGCGGCGGGGTCCCGGTTACCCCCTGACTTCCTAGGCTTGCGCTGCTCCTGCTGGCCATGCCTGGTCCTCCCACAAGCACCCCAGCTGTCCCTGTCACCTGGGGTCAGCATGGGGGGGGCAGGCTGTTCCCGGGGAGCTTGGGGGGCTAGCAGGCGGCACGTCGAGTCACAGTCCTCTGCCAGCCGGCCCGCTGCGGGCGCCGATCCTCTGTCCCCCACAGATCAGGGGGTGGGTTCTTCCGGCCTGCTGCGGCCTCAACCCAAGCATGTGGTTTTATTCCAGGGTTCTTTCAGTATGTGAATTCCTGGAATCAGTCAGGGGCCATACGTCCCCTGAACCGCTCAGGCACTTGTGTTTTTGTGGTATTTCTTGAAGCACGCCGGTGCTCTGGCTTCCCTGAATCGCTCAGGTTTTTTTGTTCCCTGTTTCGCTCAGATGTTTCTCCATTCACAGGTGTCATGTTCCCAAAATTGTCTGTGGCAGTCATGCCTTCCTGCTTATGTTACCCAGTGCGGGGGTCCGGGCGGCAGGACTAGCAGCACAGCCGCCACTGTCCAGTGGGCGCCACTTCTCCGTGTGGGCGAGTCGCCGGCTGTTGGCCTGCTGCCCGCACTGCTGGAAAAAGAAAAAAAAAAAAAAAAGGGGGGAGATTTCGATTTAATGCCAGGTGCAGGCCCCGGTCACCCTGTGCTTCCTGTGCCAATCACGCTATTACGTTTGTCAATATTCACCCCCTGGGCGGCTGGGGGCTGTGGTATTCCTTGAATCCAGGGGTCAGGTTCCGGAACCTCGGGTTGCGGCTGCCCTTAACCGCCCAGGGGTCCCGTCTTCCTGAATCGCTCAAGTGTTACGTCATTCCTGATACCGCTCAGGTGTCATTTGTTCCCCGATCCGCTCAGATGTTATGTCGTCCCTGTAACCACCTGGTGTCATATGTTCCCTGAATCGCTCAGGTGTAATGTCTTCCCTAAATATCGCTCAGGTGTAATTTCGTCCCTGAATCACTCAGGTGTAATGTCTTCCCTGAATCGCTCAGGTGTAATGTCTTCCCTAAAAAAATTGCTCAGGTGTAATGTCTTCCCTGAATCGCTCAGGTGTAACGTCTTCCCTGAATCGCTCAGGTGTAATGTCTTCCCTGAATCGCTCAGGGGTAATGTCTTCCCTGAATCGCTCAGGGGTAATGTCTTCCCTGAATCGCTCAGGGGTAATGTCTTCCCTGAATCGCTCAGGGGTAATGTCTTCCCTGAATCGCTCAGGTGTAATGTCTCCCCTGAATCGCCCAGGTGTAATGTCGTCCCTTAATCACTCACGTGTTATGTCTCCCCGGATCGCTCACGTGTTATGTCTCCCCTGAATCGCTCAGGTGTTATGTCTTCCCGGATCCCTGAATCGATCAAGTGTCATGTTTTTCCTCAAATCGCAGGTGTCATGTTCCTGGAATCGCAGGTGTAATGTTTTTCCCCAAATCGCAGGTGTCATGTTCCCGGAATCGCAGGTGTCATGTCTTCCCTGAATCAGTCAGGTTTGTCTTCCCTGATTCGCTCAGGCGTCGTGTTTTTCTCCAAATTGCAGGTGTCATTTACCCAAGAATCGCAGGTGTCATGTCTTCCCTGAATCGCTCAGGGTTATGTTTTCTCCAATTCACAGATGTCATGTTCCCAAAATCGCATGTGTCATGTCTTCCCTAGGTAACTCAGGGGTCAGGTCCCCTGAATCGCTCTGGTGTTGCCTCCCCTTAGTCACTTAGGGGTGATGTTCCCTGAATCGCTCAGGTCTGGTGTGTTCCCTGAATCGCTCAGGTCTGGTGTGTTCCCTGAATCGCTCAGGTCTGGTGTGTTCCCTGAATCGCTCAGGTCTGGTGTGTTCCCTGAATCGCTCAGGTCTGGTGTGTTCCCTGAATCGCTCAGGTCTGGTGTGTTCCCTGAATCGCTCAGGTCTGGTGTGTTCCCTGAATCGCTCAGGTCTGGTGTGTTCCCTGAATCGCTCAGGTCTGGTGTGTTCCCTGAATCGCTCAGGTGTCATGTTTTTCCCTGAATCGCTCAGGTGCCATGTTCTCCCTCATTCGGGTTTTGTTTTTCCTTCCTCTTCCAGGTCGGTTGTTCCCAGATTGCATATTTTCCTGAACAGTCTGGTTATGTATTACCCTGATTCACTCAGGTCAGGTTGGCCTGATCCGCTCAGGCTTCTGTTTTCCCTGGTCTCCCAGTAGGTAGGTAGTGGCCAGGTCCAACCAGGTTCAAGGTACTGCCCGGGTCACCCAGGTGTTCGTCATCTTCATGAAGGTGTATGTAATTGCCTGCTTTGCTTAGGATTCCATGTTGCCTGAACCGCTCAGGATTCAGTGCATCGCCGGAATTACGCAGGTTCCATGCATCAGCCTGTAGCGCTCGGGGGTTGTTCAGCAGCGTCCGGCTGGTTCCTGGTTACCCGATTCGTGTCCGGCGTGTCTGGATTCCTGTTTCCGCAGGTTGTGGCATGCAGCGCGACTTCGGGCTCTGATTCTGTCTGTCCAGGGTCACCCAGCAGTTGGCCATGGCGTCCAGGCTGCATCCTGGTTCTCCGTCGCCTCTTTCCAGTGCCACCAGATCGCACCTCTCTCCGGGTCTCGGACCAACGCAAGCTTATTTTCATGTAAGCAGGGCCTCAGGCCACCGGAATTTCGATCCATCCTCAATTGTGTCGCAGGGCTCCTCCGTGCCCGGTCACTCCACGGTGCCGGGTTTCAGGTAAGTTCCAGCCGGGTGGCGGCGTGACGCTTCTCCGCAGCTCAGAGCCTTCCTTTATTCATCACGAGCCTCCATTCCTAGGTCTCCAGTATCGCCGGAGAGTTGGCAGCGCTGTCCGTTGGTTCGGTTAGGTTGCAATCCTTTCTATACCATGTTCATTCCTGTTTACTTATGATTCTCAGGTTCATGTATTTCCCAGATTAGCTCAAAAATTCACGTATTTACCCATTCACCCAGGTCTAATTCCCCGGAGTTGCGCGGGTTTTGCGTGTTTCCTGGATCGCTCGGGTTCATGCATTTCCCTGAATCGCTCAGATCCATGTTTTACCTGAATCACTCGGGTTTTATGTTCCAGAATCGCCCGGGTTCATGTTCTGGATCGCTCAGGTTATGTATGTGCCCGAGTCACTCAGGTTTTACGTTTTCCCCGAATCACTCCGGTCAGGTGCTTCCCTGAATCGCTCAGGTCAGGTTTTTCCTGAATCGCTCAGGTTTAGGTATTTCCCTGAATCGCTCAGGTTTTGTATTTTCCTGTCTCCCTCAGGTTGGCGGTATTTCCAGCTCGTATGTTTTTCCTGATTCACCCAGGTTACGTATTCCCTGAATCGCTCAGGTCTTTTTGCCCATAGGTTGTTCGCATTTGCCTGATTCTCTCAGCTCCTTTTTCCTACAGGTTGTTCGCATTTGCCTGAATCGCTCAGGTCTTTTGTCCCACAGGTGGTACGCAGTTGCCTGATTCGATCAGGTCTTTTTCCCGCAGGTTGTTCGCATTTGCCTGAATCACTCAGGTCTTTTTCCACTGGTGGTACACATTTGCCTGAATCACTCGGGATCCGATATATTTGCCTGAAACGCTCTGGGTTTTTTCCAGCAGTATCCAGTGGTTCCTGTTATCCAGTTCGGGTTCCGCATGTTTGAATCCCTGATTGCATTGGATCCGGGTCATCACGGGGGTTTGGACATGGTCATCCATTATCTCGACAACTGTGGTTACATCAGGTATTGTACTCTGCTCCCACTCAAGCGGCATTCTTGTGTTCATTGCTACGTCATGGTTTTGCTCAATCTCACCTGGGCGGTCTGCACCCTGATTCCTGATCATCAAGGGACCTCAGGGCGTCCCCTCGGGCTGGGCTAGTTGCTCCAGCTTTTCGCCAGGCTTGAGGCCCCTTGGCGGCCGCCTAGCTGGCTAAGATCCAGGCCGCCGTTTCATCCGCGGCTTCTTCCAGGGTCCTGTCCAAATGGGAACTCCAGTCCCTGTTAGGGTTCCTCACGTTTTTCATGGCTTTATAGCCATTGCCACACGCACTGCCACCTGTCATTTAACACCATCAAGCTGTATTTGGCCAGCATTCAACACCATCGTATGCTCGGCGACCCCTCTGCCAGATCCATTTTTCGTATCAGGCCATCAAAGCCACCCTCAGCGTTAGCGCGGCAGTCCAGGTGCGTAGGCAACCAGTGTCAGGCGAGTTTTCCGCAGATTGTCTGTAGCCCTAGACGGTCTCCCTTTTGGGCACTCAGCAAGCATCATCACCAAAGCAGCCATGTACCTAGGGTCTCTGGGTTCTTAGACCCGGGGAGTTCACCTGCGGCACGATCAACCGAGCGACCCACTTCATACTGTCCATCCCAGCCACCAAGTCCAATCAGGCTGGTCCTCCCACCGAGGTAAAGTTCTTCCCCACGGCCTACTGGTGTCCCATCAAAGCGCTCCAAGAGGTTCTGGCCTCACTCCAGTCTCCCGCGTTAGACAACCCGTTGCTCCCAATTAACGGTAGGCCCCCCTTCTTCGGCCCAGTTGTCTCCAATATCCGCACCCTGGCGGCAGGGTTGGGGTTCAACCCTAGCACGGTATCCGGGCACTCCTCTCGCGTAGGGGCCGCTTCCGCAGCATCCAGTCATCAGGTACCGGCACACGTCATCCGCAAGGTGGGTCATTAGCGGTCGTCCGGCTACGCAAGGTACATTCCCAATCCGCGAGTTGAGATTGTCAGAGCCTTTCGTTCTTTGGGTTTTATGGGTTCCATGATGCTCCAATAAATACATTGCACCCTACTCCGGGCCGGTTCTCTTTGCCCACTTATCTAGGCCTTACCTCGTCACTGGCACCGGGCACACTCCAGCCAGTTGGTTCAGGGAAGTACTTAGGCATGCCTTCTCTGTTCCTCGATTAGCTCCTACCACAAATAGTTAAGGCTGCATGCAGCCTGTAATTGTGGGTGGAGCGACCTCCCCTATTTAAACCCCCTGGTACAAGCAGGAGGGCGCCCGTTCTTTGACCCTCCCTCCCATCCCCTTTTTCATTCACTCCTCCTGGGTGGCCCACTTATCTAGGCCTTACCTCGTCACTGGCACCGGGCACACTCCAGCCAGTTGATTCAGGGCAGTACTTAGGCATGCCTTCTCTGTTCCTCGATTAGCTCCTACCACAAATGTATATATATATATATATATATATATATACACACACATACACACACACACTTACCTCTTTTCCATGCAGGCTAAAGATGTCTCAAGCGTCAGATGTGGATGACAACATGTCATTGCCCGGGTCTTCGGTGTCAGGACGCGCCAGTAACCAGTCCCTTCGGAGCTGGACCATACCTAAGCTCATCTCGGAGCTCAATAAGAGAGGAATTCATCATCCCGCATCAGCGAGGAAGGCAGAACTCTACCGTCTTCTAAAGACGGAGTCAGGGGGTTCAAACGAACAGCCCTCTCTCTCTTCTATTCAGCTGTCCCTGCTGCAGCTGCAGTCCACCATCGGCAGCCTGGCCGGATCAGTGGCGGATATTCAATCCAGAATGGGGGAGTTGGAATCTTGGTCTCCGGTGGTGTCACAGTCACCGGCTCCGCCACCCATCCCTTCCACTTCTCAGGACGCGGCTTCAGGTACGGTCTGTGCCAGCCCCCAGATCGCTCTGTCGCATTTCATCCCAGAAAACTTAAAAAAAGACATCCTAGGCAGAGAAGGATGTTAATCTAGCATCCATTCTCATTGCGTCCCAGGACGTTTCTGAGAACAAGATCATTAATTGTGGGGAGGCGTCGGTGTCACGATACTGGTGTAACAGAACTGGAATCCGATGGCCAGGACTTGGGAGCAGAGTATATATAGTACAGATGTAGCAGAACCCACGTTGTGCCCCGCACAGATGAGGCAGAGTCTGTAGACGAGAACCGAGGTCAGAAATAGCAGAAGTCAGGGCAGGCGGCAAGCTGGCAGGAAAGGTAGACGAGCAGAAGGTCAGGTTAGGCGGCAAGCAGGTACGAAGGTCCAAGGACAGTCCGGGTCGGCAACAGGAGGTAGCAGGGAGAACCGCTAGGGCACAGAACACACGGAGAAGTGAGTTCCAGCAAGAGGATTGCAGACTAAAAGCCAAACACAATACTCTAGCAAAGACAGGAAGGTCTGGCCAGTTTAAAAAGGAACAGGAAGTGAGATGGCAACCAGGAAACACATAATCCACCATCTTGACTGAGGGCAAACTTGAGGGCAAGGTAAACTATATCAGGGTGGTTTCTGACACAGAAACAGGAAGTAAGATGGCAACCAGGAAACACATAATCCACCATCTTGACTGAGGGCAAGCTTGAGGGCAAAGTAAACTATATCAGGGTGGTTTCTGACATTACTCCCACCTCAACAGCGGCCTCTGGACGGGACCTGACTTGGTCTTCCAGGATGTGTTTGATGGAATTGTCTAATCATTCGAGGAGCATTGATGTTTATATGTTCCCAGGAATTTTCTTCAGATCAGTACCCCTGCCATTTGATAAGGTACTGTAGCTGATTCCTGAAAATCTTAGAGTCCAGAATCTCTTCTACCACGAACTGCTCCTGTCCATCTATCTCCAATGCTTCGGGAGGAGGAAGGGTACGTTCAGGAAACGGATTGGGCACTGCAGCCTTAAGTAAGGACACGTGGAAGACAGGATGTATCCTCATGGATCGTGGGAGTTTAAGTCAAACGGCCACTGGGCTGATTATGCCCATGATTTTATAGGGCCCAATAAACTTCTGTCCCAGGTTTGGTGAGGGGACCTTAATTTTTAAATTCCTCGTAGAAAGCCATACCTTGTCGCCCACACTAAACATTGGTGCTGGTGTACGGAATTTATCAGCGGCCCTCTTATAATTCTCGTGAGCACTTTCTAAGGTCTCTCTTAGTAGTAGCAAATTTTGTTGTAGTATGGAAATTCTTTCCGCCACTGCTGGTATAGGCGAAGTAACAGGAAATTTGGGGAGAATGTTCGGATGGTACCCCAGATTTGCAAAGAAGGGGGTCTGTCTGGTTGATGCATTTTGGGAATTATTGTAAGAAAATTCAGCCACTGGAAGAAGGTCAACCCAGTCATCCTGTAAGTGACAGATATAACATCGAAGGTATTGTTCCAAAGTCTGGTTTGTGCGTTTGGTCTGTCCATTAGACTGAGGATGAAAGGCGGTAAATAGATTGATATCGATTTCCAAAGATGTGCAAAAACTGCACCAGAACTTTGAAGTAAACTGTACTCCACGATCCGAGACAAGTTCATCTGGCACCGCATGTAGACGAAACACATTTTGTATTATAAGGTCTGCAGTTTCTTTAGCAGATGGTAGGCCCTTACATGCAATGAAGTGTGCAGCCTTAGTGAGACGGTCTACCACTACTAAGATTGTATTCTGTCCCTTGGATGTAGGTAGATCAACAATAAAGTCCATGGAAATGGAGCCCCAAGGACGGGAGGGGACCGGCAAGGGCTGTAGTAACCCTACTGGGAGAGAGCGTGGAGTCTTGCATCTAGCACAGGTATCACATGACAAGACATATTTTTTCACATCCTGTCGAGAATTAGGCCACCAAAAGAAACGAGATAAAAATTCCTGAGTCTTCTGCACACCCCTGTGACCTGCGACCTTAGAGTCATGGACTAGTCTTAGAAACTTAAGTCTTATAACCTCGGGTATATATAACTGTTGTCCATGAGTCCATACCCAGATCATCGGGTGGTTCCGCCAGGAGGGAGTCAGTGACATAGGCTTCTTTGATTTCTTCAAGTAAGTCTTTATTAAGGATTACCCCCACGAATCTAGACTCTGGAATGATGGTTTTAGGTGGAGTCGTAGACACAGCATCATTGGAAAAAATTCTGGATAAGGCATCTGCCTTGCTATTCCGAGAACCCGGCCTGTATGAAATCACAAAGTTGAATTGGTTTAAAAAAAGAGACCAACGGGCCTGGCGAGGAGATAGACATTTGGCTGATCTAACGAACTCCAAGTTGCGATGGTCGGTGAGAACTATTATTGGCTGGGAGGCTCCTTGAAGGTGATGTCTCCATTCTTTAAAGGCTGCTATAATAGCCAGTAGTTGTTTGTTTCCCACGTCGTAGTTTTTCTCAGTCGGAGATAGACGTTGGGATAAGAAAGCGCAAGGATGTAACAACCCCTTGTCTCCTGTTCTCTGTGATAAAATGGCCCCTATAGCAGAATCTGAAGCATCTACTTCCACGATGAACGCAAGTTCCGGGTTGGGGTGAACCAATACAGGGGCTGTGGTGAACCTGGTCTTTAATAAACAAAAGGATTCTTGTGCTTCAGGTGACCAAACAAATTCCTTTTTTGTTTTCCTGGTTAGTTGTGTAATTGGGGGGACTATTGTTGAAATTTTTTTGATAAAGCGTCTGTAAAAATTGGCAAAGCCTATGAAGCGTTGGACCTCTTTTAAGTTACTGGGGACAGGCCAGTCCACTATAGCTCTAATCTTGTTGGGGTCCACGTGTAACCCTTGGGGTGAAATTATGTAGCCGAGAAATTGGATTTCAGTTCGATGAAACTCACACTTTTCAAGTTTGATATATAATTTATTTTTCCTAAGACGTTCCAGAACGAGTCTTACATGTTGCTGATGTTCTTCTGTTGAGTTAGAGAAGATCAGAATGTCATCCAGATAGACGACTACAAATTGGTCCAGAAGATCCCTGAAAATGTCGTTGGCCAGGTGTTGAAAGGTGGCTGGAGCGTTGCAAAGACCAAAAGGCATGACGAGGTATTCGTAGTGTCCGTACCGTGATCTAAATGCTGTCTTCCATTCATCTCCCGATCTGATACGGACCAAGTTATAGGCGCCTCGTAGGTCTAACTTTGAGAAAATTTTGGCGTGATGTACTCTCTCCAATAATTCTGGGATTAGTGGTAGGGGGTAGCGATTCTTAATTGTGATTTTATTGAGTTCGCGGTAGTCAATACATGGTCTTAGAGACCCATCCTTCTTTTTGACAAAGAATATGGGAGCCTCTGCTGGTGAGGAGGAGGGACCGATAAACCCTTTAGCCAGATTCTCTTCTATATATTCCTTAAGGGCCTTCAGTTCCGGACCTGCCAAGGGGTAGATATTCCCGAAGGGGATGGAAGCACCAGGGAGCAATTCTATGGGACAGTCATAGGGTCGATGTGGGGGAAGTTTGTCTGCCTTTTGTTTATCACCAACGTCCATAAAATCCTGATATATGAGGGGTAGTTCCATCACCTTATCGTTTTGGGATGTGGCTTCCCCCCCTTGTTCTGACTGTTTTGTTGGCACAGCATCCTTCCCTGAAAACGTTATCTCTTTGGTCTCCCAGTTGATGCCGGGGTTCTGTGCCTGTAACCAGGGCAAGCCTAGGATAACAGGAAAATGAGGAGAGGAGATCAAAAGAAACAATAGAACTTCGTGATGTTGTGGTGTTATACAGATGTCGAGGGGTTCCGTTTCTTGATCTACAGGGCCCGAATTTAAAGGGGTACCATCCACTGTTTCCATAATCATAGGTGAGAGTTTTTTATGAATATTTACCCCATGTCTCCTTGAAAGGAATAGTCCATAAAATTGCCACCAGCCCCGGAATCCACCATAGCAGAGGTGGATATCCACTGGGAATTAATAGAAAATTTGATGGGGAGGAAACAATGAGAGTTTCTGTATTCCTTCTTAATACGAGGGGCCACTGAAGAGATGGAGCGGATGGTTGTTTCTTCCAATGATTCCGCTTCAGATGTCACAGAGTCTTCATCTGAGAGATCGGGGTCTGTAATGGCTGCCACCAGTTTTCGAGGACGTCTGGGACAATTAATCAGAAAGTGGTCGGCTCTTCCACATCACAGACATAAGTTCTCTCGGAGTCTATGTTCCTTGCGATCAATATTTTCGCGTTTTAAGATGGAGTGTCACAGCCACTATCTCTGGCTGTGACCTTCCGTCCTTGCTTGTTCAGCGCTCCTCGCTGAAGTTTCGTAACTGTGTGTTATTTGTGGTTCTGTATGGGTTAACTCCCCTGTGTGCCTATTTGGAGTTAATCCTCTGTCTGCTCCATGGGTGTGGCTTCTCAGCTGCACCCATGGAACCTGTATATAAGGCTGAGGTGTAATGACCGGCGTCACGCACAGGGAGGAAAAAGGGAAAGCCCTGCCCAAGGGAGAGGGAAAGGTGGTGACCCCTAACTCACCTTGCGGCTGGCACCTGACTGCCCTGACGTCCCTAGACGGGTTCCTCACCCGTGCGGCGATCACGTGCCTAAACCCTGGCTTTCCCTAAAATGAGCCCTAGATAGTGAACGGGCCGGTGGGATCGCTAGTCCGCACCACTGTCACTAAGAGGGAAACACCAGGGAGAGGACAGACAAAACAGACAAACACATACACCTAGGTGGGCGACCACAATAGACCACAAAGGTCCAACAGGGATCCGGAGGGTAGCATTCTGGACCAACTACCAGAGAACGCAGCAACACAGCTCCAGAAGGTCAGAATAGATGTCCAGGCAGGAAGCTCTATATCTGGCAACCAGAGAAGTGTGAGAGGGTAATATAAGGAGGTTTGGGAGTGCTGGACAAGGAACAGCTGAGGAGAAGGAGCTACGGATCCCTGAGTGAGCCAAAAGGGTTTGCAAAGCAAACCCAGAAAGCTACCACAAGGAAACAGCCCTATCTTACATAGAGCGTGCAGCCAACCGCTGCGACTTCCTGACCCCGGGTATAACGGAGTCAGACGTGGTTCTTGACACCCTCGTGACATGAGGTTTCCTCAGTTCTGTGTCAGCTCTCCTGGTGTGTGTTGTCTTGTCCTGCTCCTGGTTTGTACTCTCTCTCCCATGCTGCTGACCCATGGGATCCGTGTCTGTCTGTCTGTCTGTGCTCTGTGGGTTTCCCTACTTGTTCATTCCCGTCCTCTTTGACGTCCTCTTTCTGTTATTTGTTCTGCCAGTTATGTTTTAGTTACTTTGAGTGTATTCATATGTCTCGGTTCAGCAAGCGCCTAGCTGCAGAGTGCTATGCGCAAGGCCACACAGTATACCACTGGTGGAGCAAGTCCTTCTCTGCTCATTGTCACTCCTGTTTATGTATTTCTGCTTGTGTTATTAGTTGCCCTGTTTTGTATTTGCCTATGTGCCGTCGGTACCTTCTGGTACCTGTTGTCCATTCGTTCCTGCTGTCACTGTCTAGTTCACGCTCCAGAGTGGACCCTGGCAACTTCCTGCGGCAAAGTCTAACCCTACCATCTAGGGCTCTAGTGAATACCAGGAGTTGCTTAGTCACGCCCCTCTGGAGTATTACTAGACAGTGGCGCAGTGGGGTTTTTCTCCCACTGTGCTGACGGTACATAGAGCTCTTGTTTTGTCTGTGCTGCCTTCTCTGGGTTTTTGTTTGTGCAATAAACTCTTATGTGTCTGTACCTGATTTCCGTTTGTTTATTGCTTGACGACACGGTGGTCTCTCCTGGGACCTCCAACTCGTGACATGGAGTCTATTTGCATTGGCTCGCTTTCTGATTCCTTGTAGATTCTTTTTGGAAATTCTTTTGAAGTGGGGGTAGACGAAGAAAGTGCCTGCTTCGTAGTATAGTTCAGTGTGGCCCATTTTTCTTGCCGTCGTTCAGCTAGTCGTGTATCAACTCGGATGCAGTGGTTGATAAAAGCATCAAGCTCTAAGGGGGCCTCTGAATGGGCCAGCTCGTCTTTTAGGGAACTACACAGTCCTTTCTTGAAAAAAGATAATTTTGCTGCATCATTCCAGTTAGTGTTGACGGACCATCTTTTAAAGTCCATAGCATATTCCGTGACGGGACGTCTGCCCTGACGCAAGGCTATTAAGGCTGCCTCTGCTGTAGCACCTCGGTTAGGGTCATCAAACATCTGGCTCATGGCCCCAAGGAAATCCTCCAGATTGTTTAGTCGGGCATCCCCGGTTTCGATCAACGGATTCGCCCAGGCGATAGCCTTGTGTGTTAGTAGCATAATGATGCATAGCACTTTAGATCGATCAGTAGAAAACTGGGAGGAGTTTGCGTCAAAGTAGAGGCGACACTGATTGATAAACCCCCGGAATTTGTCCCCGCCAAATCGGAATGGAGGTAATTTAGGAGTTGATGTAGGAGATGGTGCAGGAGCTGCATTCTCCACCTGTGTTATGCGATCAGCCAGTGCTTGCACTGTATCACGGAGTTCGTGGATTGTTTGTCCATAAAACTGAATGCTGGGGCCGGTCTGACTCTCAAAGGCATTGTATTTCTTCTTTAAGGATTGCAAATCCGATTGCATACTAGATACCGCAGTCTGCAACTGCTTAATACGGGTCTCTACAGATCCAGTCCCGGCGGAATCCATGGTGGCTAGAGTATTCTGTCATGATACTGGTGTAACAGAACTGGAATCCGATGGCCAGGACTTGGGAGCAGAGTATATATAGTATGGATGTAGCAGAACCCACGTTGTTGTGCCCCGCACAGATGAGGCAGAGTCTGTAGACGAGAACCGAGGTCAGGAATAGCAGAAGTCAGGGCAGGCGGCAAGCTGGCAGGAAAGGTAGACGAGCAGAAGGTTAGGTCAGGCGGCAAGCAGGTACGAAGGTCCAAGGACAGTCCGGGTCGGCAACAGGAGGTAGCAGGGAGAACTGCTAGGGCACAGAACACACGGAGGAGTGAGTTCCAGCAAGAGGATTGCAGACTAAAAGCCAAACACAATACTCTAGCAAAGACAGGAAAGTCTGGCCAGTTTAAAAAGGAACAGGAAGTGAGATGGCAACCAGGAAACACATAATCCACCATCTTGACTGAGGGCAAACTTGAGGGCAAGGTAAACTATATCAGGGTGGTTTCTGACACAGAAACAGGACGTAAGATGGCAACCAGGAAACACATAATCCACCATCTTGACTGAGGGCAAGCTTGAGGGCAAAGTAAACTATATCAGGGTGGTTTCTGACAGTCGGTCGTACTCAGAGCCAAGGACGCTCACTTGAATCGTAAGCTGTTGATTTCAGAATTTGTACTAGCATTCAGCCTGTACAGAGACACCATTTGCTCAGTGCAACCCAACAGGCGTGAGGAATTAGATTCTTATTTGTACCGCACTACTGACTTAGGTTACAAGTACGGTGGCACCAATTTTTACGATTATCATAGGTCATTTTTGGCCAAGGCAGCCGCAGCCCTCGCCCAGTTCCAGTTTATTACTGACTGGGCGAACCTTGACATGGAACTCTTCTGTCGGCATTTCGCCGGTCTAAGAGCTCCTACTTGTGCAGCTTGCCAGTCGATCCTGCATACTGCAGACTGGTGCCCCAACCTGCCAACCCCGGCTCGGGAGGGTTCCCTTCCAGGTCCCTCTAGCGCCCAGCGGTACCAGGCCTCAACGGATAAGCTGGGTAGACCAATCACTTATCTGGGACAGAGCCAAATATGTAACAACTTCAATTTAGGGGGATGCGGGTTCAACAGTTGCAGAGCCTTGCATATCTGCTCCCTCTGTTTCAGGGCCCATCCTCGTTCTAGCTGCCCGAAAAAACAGCACAAAATGCTATGACTAGCCGACATCAATATTGAGCTTTTAGGCATTCTATTGCAGGACCATCCTGATCGCCAGTTGACTCAGTTCCTTCTCTCCGGATTCGAGAGGGGTTTTCACACGGGTTTTATTGCCCTCCCTCAAGTTTCCTGGGAGGGAAGGAACTTGCTGTCGGCTACTCAGGAGCCAGCTGCAGTACATACCCTGTTGCAGTCGGAGGTCCAGAAAGGTTTCCTGTTGGGTCCGTTCCAGTCGATCCCCTTCGCGACTTGGAGGTTAAACCCGATTGGCCTTGTAACCAAGCAGTCCTCCAATAAAAAGCGCTTAATTTACGACTTGTCTGCTCCTTACATGTTATCCATTCCCAGTTTGAATTCTTTAATCCCGTCCAAAGAATTCGCCATGAGTTACTCGTCCATCGATGAGGCCATTAGGTATATCTTGCTAGGGGAAGGGGCTTGGTTGGCTAAGGCTGACATAGCGGATGCATTTAAATTGCTCCCTATTCTTCCCCAGTTATGGAAATATTATGGCTTGCATTGGGCACATAGGTATTATTTCGCCAACCGGCTTACTTTCAGGTCTAAGAGCAGCCCATGGCTGTTTGATCGATTTGCGTGCGCTCTACATTGGATTCTGGTTCACCACGGGGGGTTGGACATGATTATCCATTACCTCGATGATTTCTTGATCATCGAGAGCCCACATGGTGAACCTACGGGTTTAGGAAGTTTGCTACAACTTTTCGCCAAGTTAGAGGTTTCCGTGGCTACAGCAAAGACTGAGGGGCCAGGTACCAGGGTTACCTTCTTGGGCATCATCCTCGATTCTGTCCGCATGGAGGCCAGCCTCCCATAGCAAAGCTTTCCAAGATCCGGGCCGCAGTCTCCTCTGCGGCTTTGTCCAGGGTCCTGTCCAATCCCTGTTAGGTTCCCTGAACTTTGCTTTCAGGATCATGCCCCAGGGCAGATCATTCACGTCTAGGCTCCTCAGTCTCCTCCCTTCAGCTCCGGATCAGGATTCCACCGTCCAACTGGACAATCATGCTGTGGCGGACTTACGAATGTGGCAATAATTTCTTTCCAGGTGGAACGGCATTTCTCTGTTCGTGCCGTCCCCGGATTCCACCTCACCCACAGTCTTTTCCGACGCCGCAGCCTCTCGTGGGTTCGCTGCTATATTCCATCCCCACTGGTTCGTTGGCAGTTGGCCGGTGGAATTCATCTCCGACGCTGGTTCTCTGAGGTCATCCCCATTATTAGAGCTGTACCCGATAGTGGCCGCCGCCCAGGTCTGGGGCTCACTCTGGGCCAATAAATCGGTAATTTTCATGACAGACAGCCAGGTGTTAGTGGATGTAATCACGAAAGGTAGGGCAAAATCCCAGAAAATTATGTCCCTCTTGCGTAAATTAGTTTGGCTGTCCTTGCAGTTTAACTTTCATTTTTTCGCATTTCACGTTCAAGGGGCGAAGAACGTTGCGGCTGATGCATTGTCCCGCTTTAATTACACCATCTTTTTCCAGGAACTACCAGATGCAGACCCCGTTGGTACTCCAGCTCCGCCATTCAGCTCCCTCCTGATGGACTAGGGTCCCTGGTAGCCTCTGCAAGAATCTTAGTTCAGCGTTCGTTAGCAGCCAATACTGCCAGGAACTACAGAGCAGGATTTAAGGTCTTTCTTCAGTTCGTAGACACCCATCCACAGGGTGACTTGGACGAAATCACTTTCTTCAGGGCATTTATAGCTTATTGTCATTCCCACCGCCACCTATCTTTTAATACTATCAAGCTGTATCTAGCGGGAGTTCAGCACCATCGGATGCTCAGCGACCCCTCTGGCAAGTCCATCATGGCAAATCAGGCCATCAAAGCTACTCTTAGGGGTATTCAAAAGAATAGCGCGGGGGTTCACGTTCGCAGGCAACCGGTCTCAAGCAAGCTGTTTTGCAAGTTGTCTTTAGCCCTGGACGGTCTTCCTTTTGGGCACTCGGCAAGCATCACCATCAAAGCGGCCATGTACCTCGGGTTCTATGGTTTCCTTAGACCCGGGGAATTCACCTGCAGCTCGTTCAGCCACACCACGCTCCTCAAGCGGCATCTCATCTGGCATGATAACCACTACACGCTGTACATACCATCCACCAAAACCAACCAGGCAGGTCCTCCCACCGAAGTCGAGTTTTTCCCCACGTCCAATAGCTGGTGTCCTGTCAAAGTTCTCAAAGAACTTATAGCCTTACCTCAGTCAGCTGCTTTAGACGACCTGTTGCTCCCCTTAGATGGCAGGCCCCTTTCTTCTGCCCGATTCATCACTAACATACGCATATTAGCGGCAGGGTTAGGATACAATCCTAGCTCAATTTCCGGGCACTCCTTCCACATAGGAGCTGCTTTTGCGGCTTCTAGGCATCAGGTTCCAGCTCATGTGATCCGTAAGATGGGTCGCTGGAGGTCGTCGTGTTACGCAAGATATATTCCTAATCCACAGGTTGAAATATCTAGAGCCTTTTGTTCTTTAGCTTTGTAAGTCTTGTTTTGCTGAAATAAACTATTGCACCTTCCACAGTGGCGGCCGTCATTATTTTGCCCACATATTTAAGCCTTACCTCGTACCTGGCTTCGGGCACACTCCAGCCAGATAGGTCAGGGCAGTGTGTAGGCGTGCCTCTTCCGTCCCACGCTCAGCTCTTACCACAAATAGTGAAGGCTGTGTACAGCCTATAATTGTTGGAGGGGCTGCCTCCTCTACTTATACCCAGCGGCCGGGAGTCAGAGGGCGGTCGTTCTGTGCCCCACCCTCCCATCCCCTTTTTCTCATAAGTCTCTCCTTGGGTGGCCCACATATTTAGGCCTTACCTCGTACCTGGCTCCAGGCACACTCCAGCCAGATAGGTCAGGGCAGTGTGTAGGCGTGCCTCTTCCGTCCCACGGTCAGCTCAGCTCTTACCACAAATATAATTATATACAGAAGATACCCAGGTTATACCAGTTTGGTTCATATCACTATATAAAAGAAGATGTATAACTTATACCAGATGTACAGATGTTAAGGCTGATTTCAGCCTGTAATTGTGGGAGGGGCGGAGGCCTCATAAATTCTCACGTGCATCGTCCATCCAGGCGGCCGTCTGTTGTGCTGAGGGCTGTTTCTGTCAAGGTCTACGTCACAATCAGGCGTTCACCTAGGTGAGTTTGCGCTCTCGGCGCTCCTGCTACCCGTCCTTCTCCTTCAAGGAACCTCCGGCTTCCCTACCCATACTTTCAAACTGACGCTGCCTTGCTCAAACACTTACTTTGGTGCTGGGGGTTTCTTTCCCCTGGTTCAGGCGGTCCGCATCCGTAGGAGGGGGTTCGGCTGGATTTGCAGCGCTCACAGGTAAGCGGAAGCTGCTGATACACTGCTCTCATGTCTCAATCGTGCCTGGCTCCGGATCACGTGTGCGGCACGGGCAGGCGCGGCTTCAGGTTTCTCACCACCGCCGGCTCGACTTCTTGCTTCACTATCATCTGCAGGGGGCCAGTAGCTCATGTTTTTTCTTTAGGGGCTTCAAGTCTGTAATTGTTATATTATTTTATAACAAAATTTTAAATGAATAATAAAAAAAAGGGGTATACAGTTGCAAGAAAAAGTATGTGAACCCTTTGGAATGATATAGATTTCTGCAAAAATTGGTCATAAAATGTGATCTGATCTTCATCTAAGTCACAACAATAGACAATCACAGTCTGCTTAAAATAATAACACGCAAATAATTAAATGTTACCATGTTTTTATTGAACACACCATGTAAGAACACACCATGTAAACGTTCACAGTGCAGGTGGAAAAAGTATGTGAACCCCTAGACTAATGACATCTCCAAGAGCTAATTGGAGTGAGGTGTCAGCCAACTGGAGTCCAATCAATAAGATGAGATTGGAGGTGTTGGTTACAGCTGCCCTGCCCTATGGAAAACCCACACCAGTTCTGGGTTTGCTTTTCACAAGAAGCATTGCCTGATGTGAATGATGCCTCGCACAAAAGAGCTCTCAGAAGACCTACGATTAAGAATTGTTGACTTGCATAAAGCTGGAAAGGGTTAAAAAAAAGTATCTCCAAAAGCCTTGCTGTTCATCAGTCCACGGTAAGACAAATTGTCTATAAATGTAGAAAGTTCAGCACTGCTGCTACTCTCTCTAGGAGTGGCCGTCCTGTAAAGATGACTGCAAGAGCACAGCGCAGACTGCTCAATGAGGTGAAGAAGAATCCTAGAGTGTCAGCTAAAGACTTACAAAAGTCTCTGGCATATGCTAACATCCCTGTTAGCGAATCTACAATACGTAAAGCACTAACTAAACAGGAATGGATTTCATGGGAGGATACCACAGAGGAAGCCACTGCTGTACAAAAAAAACATTGCTGCACGTTTACAGTTTGCACAAGAGCACCTGGATGTTCCACAGCAGTACTGGCAAAATATTCTGTGGACAGATGAAACCAAAGTTGAGTTGTTTGGAAGAAACACACAACACTATGTGTGGATAAAAAAAGGCACAGCATACCAACATCAAAACCTCATCCCAACTGTGAAGTATGGTGGTGGGGGCATCATGGTTTGGGGCTGCTTTGCTGCATCAGGGCCTGGACAGATTGCTATCATCGAAGGAAAAATGAATTTCCAAGTTTAACAAGACATTTTGCAGGAGAACTTAAGTCCATCTGTCCACCAGCTGAAGCTCAACAGAAGATGGGTGTTGCAACAGGACAACGACCCAAAGCATAGAGATAAATTAACAACAGAATGGCTTAAACAGAAGGAAATACGCCTTCTGAACTGGCCCAGTCAGAGGCCTGACTTCAACCCGATTGAGATGCTGTGGCATAACCTCAAGAAAGCGATTCACACCAGACATCCCAAGAATATTGCTGAACTGAAACAGTTCTGTAAAGAGGAATGGTCAAGAATTACTCCTGACCGTTGTGCACGTCTGATCTGCAACTACAGGAAACGTTTGGTGGAAATTATTGCTGCCAAAGGAGGTTCAACCAGTTAATAAATCAAAGGGTTCACATACTTTTTCCACCTGCACTGTGAATGTTTACATGGTGTGTTCAATAAAAACATGGTAACATTGAATTCCTTGTGTGTTATTAGTTTAAGCAGACTGTGATTGTCTATTGTTGTGACTTAGATGAAGATCAGATCACATTTTATGACCAATTTGTGCAGAAATCCATATCATTCCAAAGGGTTCACATACTTTTTCTTGCAACTGTATATATGTTATATATATATATATATATAAAAAAAAATGTTTTTATATAAAATAATACCAACAATTCACTGTGCATCTTTATTGTTTTCAGGGGATTGATTGCTGCTGGCACTGGCGTCAGGGCCGGTGCAAGGATTTTTGCACACACAAGCGAAGCAACATTTTGGCGCCCCTTCCCACAACTCGGTGGGGGTGATGTAAAAAGGAGGGCGTGATGTGACATGGAGGGGAATGAGAAATGTGACATAGAGGGGGGAGAAATGTGACATGGAGGGGGGAGAAATGTGACATGGAGGGGGAGAAATGTGACATTTCTCCCCCTCCATGTCACATTTCTCCCCCTCCATGTCACATCATCCCCTGCTTTTTACATCACCTCCTTTGTGTCACATTTCTCCCCCCCATGTCACATTTCAACCCCCTCCATGTCACATTTCAACCCCCTCCATGTCACATTTCCCCCCTCTATTAATGTTGTGTTAAAATAAACATTATGCTCCTCACCTGGCCCTGGTCGTCTGCAGCAGCTCCCCTTCTCCTCTGTGTGGTCCTGGTATCTTCTCTCTGGGCTCCCGACAAGATTTTGAGGACCTTTCCCACTCAGCCAATCAGTGGCTGCAGCTGTGTCATGTGTCAGACCAGTGATTGGCTCAGCAGGAAATCACTGCCCTGACACGTGACACAGCTGCGGACACTGATTGGGCAGAGTGGGAAAGGTCCTCAAACAACTTGTCAGGACTCGGGAGCCCAGAGAGAAGATATGAGGACCACCACACAGAGGAGAACAGCCGCAGAAGGCCGGCGGCATGCAAGCGATTAATAAAAAAATAAAAAAGGTTTCATTTTTCCGCCTCCCCTTCTCAGCGCCCTAAGGCGGCCGCTTGGTCTGCCTGATTATAGCACCGGGCCTGACTGGCGTTTATCATCCCACCATATGGGGGGTTCTTTTCAGTTAATACAGCATTTTATACCTTCTTGTGTAGCCATTTTATTTATTTGTGGACATGTTGTTTGTTCTTTGTTCATGGTTATATCCGGTTTGTGCATGTCGCGTATCCAGGATTAATCCAATTCTAACAGAAATACCAAGCCTGCTTACGCCAAGGAAAACACCTTTAGTCATTCAAGGTTTGTATTTGTCATTTAGGCACCTTCCTCAGTATCTAGCACGTGTATCACCAATTTAGTTTGATCTGCCTATCTGTCATTCTTTTCGCTACGCTTCTCTCTAAAATTCTCTTGTCAAAAAAATCAAATAAATAAATTACGTATGCTAATCAATTCTATTTCTTTTCCATTGCCTGTTTGCGTTATTCAGGCCACGCTTCATTACCGTTTCTACCGCCTGTTTACGTTTTTCAGGCCGTGTTTCTTCCATAGCCTGTCCTTCTTCTCTCAGGCTACGTTTGTCTTTTCATGTCTCACGCCTGTTTGCGTTACTCAGGCCACGTTTTGTCACTTCCTGGTCTATCGCCTGTGTACGTTACTCAGGCAGTGTGTCGTCCATAGCCTGTCTACGTTACTCAGGCTACGTTTGTCTTTCCGATGTCGCTTGCCTGTTTGCGTTACTCAGGCCACGTTTAGTCACCTATGTCTACCGCCTGTCTATATTATTCAGGCAGTGTGTCGTCCATAGCCTGTCTACGTTACTCACGCTATGTTTGTCTTTCCCATGTCTCCTGCCTGTTTGCGTTACTCAGGCCGCGTTTTTCGTCACTTTTATGTCTACCGCCTGTTTACGTTATTCAGGCAGTGTGTTGTCCATAGCCTGGCTTACGTTCCTCAGGCTACGTTTGTCGTTTCATGCCTCGCCCCTGTTTGCATTACTCAGGCCATGTTTTCGGCACATTTGTGTCTATCGTCTGTTTACTTGTATGTTACTCAGGCCACCTTTGTCATTTCTATGTTTAGCCGGTTTCATTCTGAGGCCACGTCCATTATATTCATGTCTCAAGCTTGTCTACTCATTTTCATCTGTTGTTTGCCTACCGCCTGTTTACGTTATTCAGGCCATGCTCTCTCATCTCAATTTCTCCAACCTGTTTTCTCTTCAGGGCACGCTTTATCTATGTCTTCCACCTGTTTACGTTATTCAGGCCTTGTTCCTCATCTTCGTCTACCCCTCGCAATCACTCAAGCGCCTACAGTCAGGTCCATAAATATTGGGACATCGACACAATTCTAACATTTTTGGCTCTATACATCACTACAATGGATTTGAAATGAAACTAACAAGATGTGCTTTAACTGCAGACTGTCAGCTTTAATTTGAGGGTATTTACATCCAAATCAGGTAAACGGTGCAGGAATTACAATAGTTTGCATATGTGACTGCCACTTGTTAAGGAACCAAAAGTAATGGGACAGAATAATAATCATAAATCAAACTTTCACTTTTTAATACTTGGTTGCAAATCCTTTGCAGTCAATTACAGCCTGAAGCCTGGAACACATAGACATCACCAGACGCTGGGTTTCATCCCTGGTGATGCTCTGCCAGGCCTCTACTGCAACTGTCTTCAGTTCCTGCTTGTTCTTGGGGCATTTTCCCTTCAGTTTTGTCTTCAGCAAGTGAAATGCCTGCTCAGTCGGATTCAGGTCAGGTGATTGACTTGGCCATTGCATAACATTCCTCGTCTTTCCCTTAAAAATCTCTTTGGTTGCTTTTGCGGTATGCTTTGGGTCATTGTCCATCTGCTCTGTGAAGCGCCGTCCAATGAGTTCTGAAGCATTTGGCTGAATATGAGCAGATAATATTGCCCGAAACACTTCAGAATTCATCCTGCTGCTTTTGTCAGCAGTCACATCATCAATAAATACAAGAGAACTAGTTACATTGGCAGCCATACATGCCCACGCCATGACAATACCACCACCATGCTTCACTGATGAGGTGGTATGCTTAGGATCATGAGCAGTTCCTTTCCTTCTCCATACTCTTCTCTTCCCATCACTCTGGTACGAGTTGATCTTGGTCTCATCTGTCCATTGGATGTTGTTCCAGAACTGTGAATGCTTTTTTTTTTTAAAATCAGATATTATTTAATAAGGTTTTTCAAAAAGAAAACAATATAGTATTACAATAACAACCCCTTTCACCCCCCCTCCCACCTCCCACCTCCCCCCCCTTTCTCAGTCCTGCAACCAATGAAAGTCCAGCGTCAACTCTGCGTTGTTCTTTACTCTACCATACACCATCAATATGTCCTCTTCCACCTGTCTCATGCGATCCCCATGTTACACTCCATCCACAACAGCCCTCATAATCACCTTTCACCCCTCAAGCATGTAGACGTCATCCATAATTACCAACAGGCATTCATTACTCTAGCAACCAATATTATTAGCTTTTTCTATCCCCTATACTTTTAGATAATGTTGTAATAGCTTAACCACGAGAACCATATCACCTCAAATTTTTTGACCGATCCTCTCTTTTGATAAACGTATCTTTCTAGCTTTATCAAGGTATTCACCCTGTTTACTAGCTCTTGCAGTGTTGGCGGTTGTGAATCTTTCCAGTGTTGTGCAATACTTTTTCTAGCCTGATATAAAATACGCATAATAGCTGTTTTTTTCTTTGCCATTCCTGGCTGCACTTTGACACATCCTAAAACACAAGTTAGTGGCGTAGCATCCATATTTGTTTGGAACACTGTATTTATCAATTCCACAATATCTGTCCAATATCTCCTAACTTTCGGGCAATTCCACATTAAATGGATTAAGTCTGCGTTATGCCGATTACATCTTGGGCAGCAGTCATTTATTCTATATCCCATCTTTTTTTAACATAACCGGGGTTCTGTACACCCTGTGCATCAAGTACAGTTGTGATACCCGTTGTGCTTCGCTCACTGCTATTACTTGAAAGTTCTGCATTACTTCATCCCATAACTCCTTAGTCAACTCCCCAATATCAGACTTCCATTTCCCATACAATTCCAATGATTTATTTTTATATTGCCTTTCCATCAGTGTCATGTAACGAAGAGATATTACCCCATTTGTGCTCCCTTGTGTTGTGATGAGATCTATAATACTATGTTTTGGTGCCTGAGCAATACTTTCTTGTTTTACTTGTGTTTGAATTGCATGCCTGAGCTGTAAATAAAGATAAAATGAATTATGCGGTATATTAAATTCTTGTTGCAGCTGTGCAAATTCTTTTAGAGTATTATTAGAGAATAGTTGAGTCATTCTATTAAGACCATACCTCTCCCACATCCTCGTCTCTGACACTTTACCTATTTCTTTATACATGTAATTTGGCCATATTGGTGTATATGCTGTATAACCTGTTATTTTATCCATATGCCTAGCTTTCCACCAAATTTTGTGTATCACTCCTAATATCTGATATTGCTTGCCTCTATCATAAAAAGTACCATCCTCTAAGGCTGATAGCAGGAATTGTTTTCCTATAAGATGCTTCACTATTTTCCCCGTCTTGTTCAGGTTTTCACTATCACCCCAACCCCTTATGTGTTGCAGTTGGGCTGCGACATAGTATACCCATGGGTCCGGTACTGCTAATCCCCCGTGTGTTTTAGGCCTCTGTAGTGTACTTAATTTTATGTGTGGGACACCCCTTTTCCATATAAGATCTCTAAAGATCGCATTAACCTTATGGAAAAATCGAAGTGGGATCCATGTTGGTGCATTATGGTCAAGATATAACAGTTGAGGCATGAGGATCATTTTAATAAGGTTGGCTCTACTAATCAACGTAAGAGGTAACTTAGTCCACGCTTGCATTTTGCATCTAAACTTTTCAAGTAAAGGCACCAGGTTCAGATCTCCATATTCTCGTGTATCCGTAGATATTGTCACCCCCAAGTACTTAAAAGAAGAAACAACTCTGAGTTCTGATGTCCCTGGCGGAGACGAATTCTCCATTTTAGACAGGGGCATTATAACGGATTTCGACCAATTTATGGTTAATCCAGACAGTTGGCCAAAATCATTTATAACCCTGATGGCTTCCTGAAGAGATGTTTCCCAATCCTCTAAAAATAACAGTAGGTCATCCGCATACAATGCGACTTTTTCAATAAGATTCCCATATTTAAAGCCTTGCACTTGGTCCTCGATTCTAAGGGCTTCAGCTAGTGGCTCTATCGCTACCGCAAAAAGTAATGGTGACAAGGGGCACCCTTGTCTAGTCCCCCTATAAATGCGAAATGAGTCCGATATATTACCATTACAGACTAGTGGTCACTATGGACCTATTTACGTTCTTGGATCAAGTACTGTTTTTTGCCTTTTTTTTGTGTATAAAACTTCACTTTTATTTCATTATTTAAATGTACATTATACTTTTAATCTTATTTCATCCTATTACAATGCTAAAGACACATATTAAAACTTTCAGTTGTGCGGACTGGCTCTGTGTTTTTTTACTTATTCTGGTATATACTTTTTGTACTATAGTTATAATTGTTATCACAGTTGCTGCTGCCTTGTTGGTAAAGTGGACTTCTTATTTGAAATCCCTCTATTCCTATAACACAGGGGTAGGGGGAGAGCTGGAGAGGGGGAGGAGGGAGGAGAAATAAGGAGATTAACCTGTGAATTGGTATAATCTCTTATAAAGGCATAGATGACAGTGTTCGTCACAATCTATGCTTGATATCATACCTCTGGTATATCTCTAGTGTGTTCATATCTAGATCAAGCCTATTCCCTAGTAATGGCACTGGCAACTTCTACTTGTGCTTTTAGTATGCTCCTCTTATCACCTCCTATCCACCTCTCTCCATAAATCACCTTCCCCTTGTAGCCACTGCCTTCAGTATTACTTTCTATTGGCTACTGGGTCCCTGTGATACGCAGCTTTATTTGCTCATATGTTTGAGCTTAGTCCACATCATACTGCCTAAAACCTAACACTCACACACCCTGCATCCCGACATGTTTCGCTGTATACCAGCGTCTTCAGGGGATAATGCAGGTGTGAGTGTTGGGGGCGGAGTCCAGCCTTTAAAGGTTCGTTTCCGATCACATGTTTTAAACACCAATCATTTACTGATACATAGTATCCGTTTGTTACTTTTGTTCACACCCACTGATCGTTGATTGGCCCCAGTCCGTCATGCACTGATGACTCACAGTTGCATGACGTGTCTCTAGGGTCATTAACTCATGCGCCCCGGTTTGCCTATTCTTCACTGCGTTATCGCGGGACTGTTGTTATGTTCGCGCATGCGTGAGAACTTATACTTTTTGCAGTCATCAGTTCATCACCATTAACTCAGCGCATGCGTGCGGGCTCCACACCGATTTGTCCACGCTCATACCTCACGGCCGCGCGACGCATCCCTGGGGTCACCTGCACACACCTCCGGACCTGCCCGCCCTCACCGGTGCTGCCGCGAGACTGTCGTTATATTCGCGCATGCGCGGGGACTTATACATTTTCAGTCATTTGATTTTCCTATCGGCTTCGCGCATGCGCATGGACTTTAACATAGGTTTGTCCACATCTGTGCTGTCACGTCCTTCCAACTGGGGCTTCATTTCACTCCTAGCAGAGCCTCCTTCATATAACACTCTACTTCAGCAGGGTACCTATGTTATGATGTAATTCCATATTTAGTTAGGTATCTACTCTTGTTCCTCAAACTATTCCTTTTATTTACTTTGATAATATCTTATTCTCATGGTGTGTATATATCTTTATACGTATACATATATAAATGTATGGATATGAGGGCTAAATTTTTCCTCAGGGGGATATATTACCATTCACTCTCACTGATGCCCTGGGGCTAGCATATAATAATTGTACCCACTTTATGAACTCAGAGACAAAGCCCATTTTCCGTAGTACAGCCCATAAAAGCCGCCATTCCACACTGTCAAATGCTTTGGCCGCATCAAGAGATGCGACCGCCGCATTCAAGGTGTGAACCTGGCCCGCCTGGATATTTAAAAACAAGCGTCTAACATTCACCGCTGTGGACATATTTGGCATAAAGCCAGCCTGGTCAGTATGTATGAGAGACGCAATTACCGTATTTAGGCGATTCGCCAGCACTTTTGCTAATATCTTTACATCAACTGGAAGCAAGGATATAGGCCTATAAGAGTCAGCTTCTAAAATGTCTTTACCTGGTTTTGGTAGTAATATGATTATGGCCTCATTCATGGATGACGGTAGTCTGCCTGAATCTTTAGCCTCCTCACACACCTCCAACAACTGAGGCAGAAGCGTTGAGGCATAGGATTTATATATTTCTACCTGTAACCCATCTTTGCCTGGAGCTTTATTGTTGGACATGTCACTTAGAGCTAGTTCCATTTCCTTTATTGTTAAAGGCCCATCAAGCATGTTCCTTTGTTCTACAGAGAGGGTATTCAAATGTAACGGGCGTAAGAACCCCTGCAAATCCTCATCTGATGCACACATCTTGACCTCATATAGGGAAGAGTAAAATTAGTGCATGACTCTCAGTATATGCTCCGGTGAAGTGTGTATGTTCCCCTCTCTATCTCTAAGGGCCGCTATGTACGTTGTTTGTTGTTGGGCTTTAGAAATTATCGCTAACAATCTGCCTGCCCTCTCTCCCTCCTTATAGTAAGATTGTTTCTGAAAAAACCTTTTGTTTTGCGCAGTTAGTAATAGATTGTCATTCAATTTTTGCTGAGCCTCCCGCCATCTTTTTTCCATTGTTACATCCGGAGAAACAATGTACTCTGCTTCTGTTGCTTCTACTTGTGCCATTAATTTACGTACCGTAAACCTAGATTCATTTTTCTTTTTATTAATGTAACCCTCTCAAGAAAGCTTTCATTGTATCCCACACTATCAATTTGGGGGCTGAAGGACTATTAATTATGAAGAATTCCTTTAATTTCTCCCCAATTCCACCGATATCTGGAAGAATATTTAACCAGTACGGGTTGAATTTCCATATCTTATTGCCCACCTGACGGAAAGATAGAAAGTCAGCCGTCGCCATTACTGGACAATGATCCGAGATCCTGCGTGGTAAATACTCCACTTTTTGGACAAAGTGCCCCATGCTCTCATTACCCAGTATCATATCTATCCGTTACAAAGAACCATAAGATGTAGAGTAACATGAGTATGGTTTCTTTTGCGGATATTTCATCCTCCAGTAATCTAGCAAGGAGACCTCTTGAATTAATTTACCAAATGGAGTTACTCCTCCCCCAGTAGATTGTGAACTCACACTCATCCTGTCCATATCAGTATGTATTACAGTATTAAAGTCTCCCAATAATAAAACTGGGACCTCTGGCAGATCCGTCACAAAACCCAGAACAGTTCGAAGCACATTAGGGGAGTACGGTGGTGGCACATATATACCTATTATAATACATTGAGTATTGAACACAGTACAGTGTAAACATACAAATCTCCCTTCTGCATCTATTTTTTGGGAAAGGCATTCAAATGGTACACTCCTGTGGATGAGGACGCTCACTCCTCTCGCATATGTGGAATAGGTAGCATGGAAGCAATGCCCCGCCCAACGAGGACTGAGCAGCGAAGTCTGCTCCTTTGACAAATGTGTTTCTTGCAAGCAACATATCATGGGGTGGTATTGACTCATGCCATCCAATATTACCTTCCTCTTGTTATTATCCTTTACCCCTCTGATATTCCAACTAAAAAAATTAATCGTTCCTGCCATCCCTATACAATTTATACATGTTTATCGTGTAGGACCCTACGTACATAGTAGACATATCAAGACATTCCTCTGATGTATAGTATACAAACATATCTCTATCATAGTTATACTGAACTACCATGGTTGCGGTATCTGAAAAACTAACTTGTATCTTCCCCTTTAACAGTTTTGTCTCTAAAAAGAAAATTTTAGTGCTTCAACCTCTTCAACAAGTCCCCACTATAACACCTTTTGATTGGCCCGTGGGATAAAACACCACCCGCTGCTGAGGTCTCGCACTAAACAGCAATAACTCTTTGGTAACACAAAATAGTGTAACTGGGTTGACAAACCCTAAAACTTAACAACACTTAGTTTACTTATGTGATATAGAACCTTCCTCTGCTTTAAGGGCCTACTTACTCCCTCTGCATCTTTTCACCTAATAATACCGGCGGGCTGCTGATACCTGCTAAACTCACTGATGTACATTTTAACCTTTCAACAACTGTTATGCAGCAACTTGGCATTCATACCCTCCAATCTTGCTCACATACACTCCTATCACCATACTTTTTGCAGAGAGTATGTCAACACATGAATATGTTCTGTATCATCTCGTATGGCTTCATCTGTTGTTGTCCGCCAATTGCCTTTCATGTCGATCCAGCCATCTCAGCGCCTCTTTCGGATCCTCGTGGAATGTTGTGTTTCCCAGCGCGACTATTCTCAACTTGGCTGGATATATCATAGAATAGGATATATTCAGCGCCCTGAGGCGACGTTTTATGTCCAGGAATTTTGCTCTTCTTTTTTGAACTTCTTGGGAGAAATCTGGAAACAGCGCCACCTTCTGCCCGTTAATGGTAAGATCTGGCATTTCTCTGGCCTTTCTCAGGAGAATGTCCCGGTCTCTGTAGTGTAGTATTTTCATCAATACTGGTCTTGGGGGTGCGCCTGGAGGTAAAGGGCGAGTTGGAACCCTATGAGCTCTTTCCACCGCAAATAATGGTGTCAGCGCCACCTCCCCAAATTTTTCCTTTAACCAGGTCTCAAAAAAGTCTGTAGAATTAGTCCCTTCAGTTTTTTCAGGCACTCCTACCAACCGGATATTGTTACGGCGTGACCGGTTCTCCAGGTCATCTTGTTTGGCCGCAATAGCGTCTAGACGCCTCATATATTCCTTAGCATCTCGTTTCATGGGTGGTATGGCATCCTCAACTGCTCCCATCCGCTCTTCCAAAGCTGAGGTGCGCTCCGCCAGTTTTTTCATGTCATGGCGAACTATAGTTACATCCTCTTTTATGGCTCCCACTTGTACAGTGAGGGTATTCAATGATTTGCCGCACTTTGATATAGCATGCATAACATCTTTCAGGGTTGGTTCGTCAGAGTCCTGCTCCCCTGTTTTAATGTCATCTTCTGCTGCCACCTGCAGGGCACTGTATCTGTTAGACTTAGCAATGTGCACCCCTGCCTCTTCATCTCTTTCAGCCGCATCCTCTACCAACGATTCCTCTGGCAGCTGCGCCTGCCTTTTGTTCATTCCTCTGGTACTTTGTGCCATTGGCGTCCTGGCATACTTTTCCAGCTTCGCCGCTGTGTCCCTCTGCACCTCCCCCACGTGGCTCTGCCGACTGGGAGTTGCCACTCCGCCATCTTGGATTTCTCTCTCCCCACTTTTTAAGTCCTTTTTCACCTTCATGGCCGCGATCTTTCGGCCCAGCAGTGTACCGGAGAGGTCTGCAACGATCCAGAGGTAAATTGAGGGCTGTTTGAGCACTGTATCTGCCCGCTTACAGGATGGGTTAGCTGATAATGCAGAGGAGCTCAGCAGCCGTGCGTCCGCTCACATGCCGTGCCTGACTCCGCCGTGAATGCTTTTTTAGATGTCGTTTGGCAAACTCTAATCTAGCCTTCCTGTTTTTGAGGCTCACCAATGGTTTCCATCTTGTGGTGAACCCTCTGTATTCACTCTGGTGAAGTCTTCTCTTGATTGTTGACTTTGACACACATACACCTACCTCCTTGAAAGTGTTCTTGATCTGGCCAAATGTTGTGAAGGGTGTTTTTTTCACCAGGGAAATAATTCTTCGGTCATCCAGCACAGTTGTTTTACGTGGTCTTCCGGGTCTTTTGGTGTTGCTGAACTCACCGGTGCATTCCTTCTTATTAAGAATGTTCCAAACAGTTGTTTTGGCCACGCCTAATGTTTTTGCTATCTCTCTGATGGGTTTGATGGGTTTTTTCAGCCTAATGATGGCTTGCTTCACTGATAGTGACAGCTCTTTGGATCTCATCTTGAGAGTTGACAGCAACAGATTCCAAATGTAAATAGCAGACTTGAAATTAACTCTGGACCTTTTATCTGCTTATTGTAATTGGGATAATGAGGGAATAACACACACCTGGCCATGGAATACCCGAGAAGCCAATTGTCCCATTACTTTTGGTTCCTTAACAAGTGAGAGGCACATATGCAAACTGTTGTAATTCCTACACCGTTCACCTGATTTGGATGTAAATACCCTCAAATTAAAGCTGACAGTCTGCAGTTAAAGCACATCTTGTTCGTTTGATTTCAAATCCATTGTGGTGGCGTATAGAGCCAAAAATGTTACAATTGTGTCGATGTCCCAATATTTATGGACCTGACTGTATCTTCATCTGCACCAATTTATGGTTTCTTGGGTCTTGTTTTATTCTATCCAAGGAGCCGGTTTCGTTTCGTATACTCCGACTTAGGGCACAGATATTTTCCTGATTCATGGCATTCAGGCTCCTTTTCATTCATCACTAACTCGCCTTCGCCCCTTCACATTCTTTCCGTTCTCCTGGGTATTCAGCAATACGCCCACGGCACAGCCGCGCTTACCTTCAAATACATGTCTTTCTATCTCAATGGTTTTCCTCAAACTGTCTCCAGGGTCACATGTTTAGAATGTCGGGTACTCCCGATACCAACTCTTTTTCCCAGGTCAAATTTAATTTATAATGCCTTCATCTAAGTTTTGTTTGCGGTTCGCATCGGCGATACAATCCAGCTTCAGGGTCGTTATTCCAAGCATCGCTTGCCAGCTTTTGTGATCAAGTATTTAACCTCTTTTAACTAGTACCGATATGTAGAAAATGAACAGCGGCACTCACCAGTGTGCGATCATAGATGGCAGCTTTATTCAGGAAGAAATAAGGCAGGGGGCGGACAATTCAAGCACGCAACTAACAGCGGCGGCCGTTTCACGCTATCTGCGCTTCATCAGGCTGTGCGTCAATGCGTGCTTGCGCCAGCACTCCTTTTAACCCCTGGTGCGGGTTATCGTCATGGAAACAGACGAATCAGAACGCACCTGAGCAAAAGGAGATACGTTCAACAAATACAAACAAAGAACATGCAAACAATCAGGGACAAAAATAAATACATAATGCATATATGAATAAACAAAATCAAAGAAACTTACTTACAGAAATGGGCTGAGGTCATTTCTGTCATTCAACCCAAGTTCCCCTAGCGCTTGTGTACGCAGGATCCACCTGGCTTCCCTCTGCAGGAGGAGGCGGTGTCTACCCCCCCCCCCCCCCCTGCAGAGGGGCGGGTACTATGTCTAAACCAAAGAATGAAATACAACTAGCATCCCCATTATGGGCTTCTCTAACATGTTGGATAAACCTCGGGCATCCCTTCCCTGTTTTAACTGAGTTTAAATGTTCCCTGAACCTTTCAAACAGGCACCTAATAGTTTTGCCGATATAAAATCGTCCGCAGGGGCACAATAGCAGATAAACTACATATGTGCTCCTGCAGTTAATAAAGGTGCTCACTCTATGTTGGATACCCGCAAATCCGATACATTTTTTAAGAGAGTTATGATGGCAAAACGAGCAGTTGCCACACCTGAAATTCCCTTTAGGTAAATTGCTATTCAGCCAATTTTCACTCTTACTGGGCTTAAACCTACTTCTGACCAATCTGTCTTTTACGGTGTGGGCCCTTCTAAAGGAAATCAGTGGTTTATACTCGGTGAGCTCATGTAAGGTTGCATCTCTCCTTAATACGTCCCAATTCTTGAAAATAACAGAGCGGATGCGCTCTGCCATGGGACTGTATTTAAATGAGAATGCAAACCTAGTAGGTTTGACATCTGTGTTCCCCTGTTTATTCTTACCACTACCCCTCCTAAGTAGACTCTCCTGGGAAAAATCCTCTTCAACCTTCCTCATGTCCTCATTCAATGGTCCCTCAGGGTAACCCCTCTCCATTAGGCGTTTTTTTAGATCTTGGGCCTGACTGCGATAACTGCTATTTTTGCTATTAATACGCCTCAATCTAACAAATTGTCCATGTGGTACGGCTCTTTTGACGTTATATAGATGGAAGCTGTCGTGGCGGAGCAAGGAGTTGGTCGCCGTAGGCTTACGGAAGCCCTCCGTGACCAACCCGTCGCCTTCCACCAGGACAGCCACATCCAGAAACTCCAATCTAGAGCCTCCAAAGTTGAGGGTGAACGTCATACCCATGTCGTTTCTATTCAGAAAATCATGTGGGATGCGGGTGTAGAGGCTTTCCACATCGAGGGATACCAATTGGTAGCCATCCTGCCAATGTAATTCCTTAAGAGCTAGCAAAAAATCATTGGTGTCTTTAAGATAAGCTGGGGCACTGGTAAGGATATGTCTCAAGAGCCAGTCCACATACTTGGACAAAGGCTCCGTCACTGAGCCAATCCCCGCGACGATGGGACGTCCCGGGGGGTGGCTCAGTGATTTATGGACTTTCGGAAGGAAGTACCAGGATGGTTTAGCTGGGGATGATGGGACAAGCTTGTCCAACATGTTCCTAGGGAGAAAACCAGCCTCCACATACTTGGTAATCAAGGACTTAAGTAACTGCTGGATACTGGCCACGGGGTCTCTTTTAACTAGGTTCTTTAATTCACAGGTTCCATTTCAGTGTTCCGCACTTTATTCACTTCGTCTTCACACCGGAAAACTACACACCCTGCAGCAGAATAACTTCTAGGCACAAACACGGGTTTAAGATTCCCCCACAATCATGGGGATGGTTGTTTTTAATTGTAGTCCCTTACAGTTATTTATTTCAGTTTCAGTATGTCACATCTGGCAGATATTGAGGAGGCCTCTTCGGTTCCAGAAACCCCAGCATCCAATCATGCCAGTAATGTGTCACTAAGAAGCTGGACGGTTCCCAAGCTAATCGATGAAATCAACAGAAGAGGGAGCCATTATCAGTGATGGCCAGTTCGCCGTGTTCGCCCGCGAACACATGCGGGCTGCAATCTTAACTCACAAGTCCGGCCAGGCACAGGTAAGTCCTTACTTTTGCCTGTGCTGCGAGCAGGTCTGAAACAAATGCGGTCACCGAGAGCAGGCAGTTCCGAGAACAGCCGCCGGGGGCCTTCATCAGGCTGTTCTCGGAACTGCCTGCTCCCGGTGACCGCATTTGTTTCAGACTGGCTCACAGCACAGGCACAGGTAAAGACTTACCTGTGCCTGGCCGGACTTGTGAGTTAAGATGGCAGCCCGCATGTGTTCGCAGGCGAACACGGCGAACTGGCCATCACTGTCCATTATACAGCTTCTGCTCGGAAGGCAGAGTTATACAGACTCTTGATATCCAAATCATCTTCCTCAACAAGGGAGCAACTGTCAATGTCAACTACACAATTGTCCTTGACACAATTGCATGCCTCAATTAATAGCTTAACTTCATCAATCTCAGACATTCAGAATAGGCTGCAGGTGGTGGAATCTAGAGGCTCGGCAGCCAGCGTATCCGCGCCTCCTCTCCCAGCCGCTTCCATGTCCCAGTCAACCTCCCCAGGTAGAGTCCTCAACATGACCGAAGTAGCTCCGTCTCATTTAGTGACAGATGGTATCAAGAGAGAAATATTGGAAGGGAAAGATGTCAACCTAGCTGCCATTCTAATAGCCACACACGATACAGTGCAAAACAAAACAATCACTTGCGAAAACATTTTCATAGTTCTTAAGTCCTGGGATGCCCGTCTGAAAAAAAAAAAGATCTGTCCCTGAGTTTGTATTGGCGTTTTGTCTATTCAGGGATATAATCTGTTTTGCCCACCCAGAGAGAAGGGAGGAACTGGATCTATACATGTATAGGGTCACTGGCTTGGGGTATAAGTATGGAGGGTATGCTTTTTATGATTACCATCGTTCCTGCTTGGCAAAAGCAGCTGCAGCTCTCGCTCAGTTCTATCGTGTCACCAATTGGGTGTCCCTGGACATGGAACTTTTCTGCCATCATTTCGCCGGGCTAAAAGCTCCAGCGTGTACCACTTGTCAGTCGATCCTCCATTCCTAAGGCCTCTTTCACACGGGCGTTGTGGGAAAAGGTGCGGGTGCATTGCGGGAACATGCACAATTTTTCCGCGCGAGTGCAAAACATTGTAATGCGTTTTGCACTCGTGTGAGAAAAATCGGCATGTTTGGTACCCAAACCCGAACTTCTTCACAGAAGTTCGGGTTTTGATTAGGTGCTGGGTAGATTGTATTATTTTCCCTTATAACATGGTTATAAGGGAAAATAATAGCATTCTGAATACAGAATGCATAGTACAATAGTGCTGGAGGGGTTAAAATAAATAAATAAATTAAACTCACCTTAATCCACTTGCTCGCGCAGCCCGGCTTCTCTTCTGTCTTCTTTTTTGCTGTGTGCAGGAAAAGGACCTGTGGTGACGTCACTCCGGTCATCACATGATCCATCACCATGGTAAAAGATAATGTGACGGACCATGTGATGACCGGAGTGACGTCACCACATGTCCTTTTCCTGCATACAGCAAAAAAGAAGACAGAAGAGAAGCCGGGCTGTGCAAGCAAGTGAATTAAGGTGAGTTTAATTTAATTTTTTATTTTTTTAACCCCTCCAGCCCTATTTTACTATGCATTCTGTATTCAGAATGCTATTATTTTCCCTTATAACCATGTTATAAGGGGAAATAATAATGATCGGGTCCCCATCCCGATCGTCACCTAGCAACCGTGCGTGAAAATCGCACCGCATCCGCACTTGCTTGCGGATACTTGCGATTTTCACGCAACCCCATTCATTTCTATGGGGCCTGCGTTATGTGAAAAACGCACAAAGAGGAGCATGCTGCGATTTTCATGCAACGCACAAGTGATGCGTGAAAATCACCGCTCGTGTGCACAGCCCCATAGAAATGAATGGGTCAGGATTCAGTGCGGGTGCAATGCGTTCCACTCACGCATCGCATCCGCGCGGAATACTCGCCCGTGTGAAAGGGGCCTAAGAGTGGTGTCCAAATGTTAGTCATACAGTGGCCCTAAGTTGATCTTCGGCCGGCCCCTCAGGGTTTCTACAAAGGCAGAACATTAGCACAGATAAACTGGGTCGCCCCATAGTGTTTTTAGGTTGCAGTCAGGTCTGCAATAACTATAATTTAGCTTCATGTAATTATAACCAATGTAGAGCACTCCATGTCTGTTCCTCTTGCTTCAGAGCTCACCCCCTTGTGGCTTGCCCTCAAAGAACATCCAAGAATAAATGACTAGGTGGGGTTAAAGTTGACCTGCTGAGGCTAATTCTTCGTGAACATCATAGCCCTCGCCTCGTACAATTCTTGCTGGATGGGTTCACGAACGGTTTCCACACGGGTCTCGTTACCCTTCCTCAGTCAACCTGGGAAGGTTCCAACCTCATGGCGGCAGTCTATGATGCCAGTTCAGTAGATTCTTTAATCCAGGCAGAAGTGGGAAAAGGTTTCCTTATAGGTCCCCTTTTCTAGGTTCCTTTCGAACAACTGGAGAGTCAACCCCATCGGTATTGTCACTAAAAAATTCTCAAATAAAAAAAGTTTAATCTACGATATCTCAGCGCCTCATGGTTAAGATATTCCTAGCCTTAACTCGTTAATTCCCTCCGAAGAGTTCTCCATGAAATACTCCTCACTTCACAAGGCTATATCACTTATCCTGTTAGCAGGTAAAGGGGCATGGTTGTCCAAAGGAGATATTGCAGATGCCTTCAAACTGCTGCCTATTAACCCACAGCTTTGGAAGTTTTATAGAATAAAATGGGAAGGCCTCTATTACTTCGCTAACCGATTAACATTTGGTTCTAAGAGCAGCCCTTGGTTATTTGACCAGTTCGCTCAAGTCCTACATTGGATTCTGGTGAACCACTGCGAATGCCCAATGATAATTCACTATTTAGACAATTTTCTTTTGATAAAACAACCCGGCATTAAACCCTGCAAACGTAATAATCTGTTACAACTATTCAAAAGTCTTAATTAGAGTTGAGCGAACACCTGGATGTTCGGGTTCGAGAAGTTCGGCCGAACTTCCCGGAAATGTTCGGACCCGAACCCGAACTCCATTGAAGTCAATGGGGACCCGAACTTTTCGGCACTAAAAAGGCTGTAAAACAGCCCAGGAAAGGGCTAGAGGGCTGCAAAAGGCAGCAAAATGTAGTTAAATCCCCTGCAAACAAATGTGGACAGGGAAATGAATAAAAATAAAAATAAAATAAATAAAAATTAACCAATATCAATTGGAGAGAGGTCCCATAGCAGAGAATCAGGCTTCATGTCAGCAGAGAATCAGGCTTCACGTCACCCAAAACTGGAACAGTCCATTGTCAGATATTTAGGCCCCGGCACCCAGGCAGAGGAGAGAGGTCCCATAACATAGAATCTGGCTTCATGTCAGCAGAGAATCAGTCTTCATGTCATAGCAGAGAATCATGCTTCACGTCACCCACCACTGGAACAGTCCATTGTCAGATATTTAGGCCCAGGCACCCAGGCAGAGGAGAGAGGTCCCATAGCAGAGAATCTGGCTTCATGTCAGCAGAGAATCAGTCTTCATGTCATAGCAGAGAATCATGCTTCACGTCACCCACCACTGGAACAGTCCATTGTCAGATATTTAGGCCCAGGCACCCAGGCAGAGGAGAGAGGTCCCATAGCAGAGAATCTGGCTTCATGTCAGCAGAGAATGAGTCTTCATGTAATTGCAGGGAATCAGGCTTCACGTCACCAACCACTGGAACAGTCCATTGTCAGATATTTAGGCGTCGGCACCCAGGCAGAGGAGAGAGGTCCCATAACATAGAATCTGGCTTCATGTCAGCAGAGAATCAGTCTTCATGTCATAGCAGAGAATCAGGCTTCATGTCACCCACCACTGGAACAGGCCACTGTCAGATATTTTTAGGCCCCGGCACCCAGACAGAGGAGAGGTTCATTCAACTTTGGGTTGCCCTGCAATATAATGGTAAAATGAAAATAAAAATAGGATTGAATGAGGAAGTGCCCTGGAGTACAATAATATATGGTTAAGGGGAGGTAGTTAATGTCTAATCTGCACAAGGGATGGACAGGTCCTGTGGGATCCATGCCTGGTTCATTTTTATGAATGTCAGCTTGTCCACTTTGGCTGTAGACAGGCGGCTGCGTTTGTCTGTAATGACGCCCCCTGCCGTGCTGAATACACGTTCAGACAAAACGCTGGCCACCGGGCAGGCCAGCACCTCCAAGGCATAAAAGGCTAGCTCTGGCCACGTGGACAATTTGGAGACCCAGAAGTTGAATGGGGCCGAACCATCAGTCAGTACGTGGAGGGGTGTGCACAGGTACTGTTCCACCATGTTAGTGAAATGTTGCCTCCTGCTAACACGTTCCGTATCAGGTGGTGGTGCAGTTAGCTGTGGCGTGGTGACAAAATTTTTCCACATCTCTGCCATGCTAACCCTGCCCTCAGAGGAGCTGGCCGTGACACAGCTGCGTTGGCGACCTCTTGCTCCTGCTCTGCCTTCGCCTTGGGCTTCCACTTGTTCCCCTGTGACATTTGGGAATGCTCTCAGTAGCGCGTCTACCAATGTGCGCTTGTACTTGCGCATCTTCCTATCACGCTCCAGTGCAGGAAGTAAGGTGGGCACATTGTCTTTGTACCGTGGATCCAGCAGGGTGGCAACCCAGTAGTCCGCACACGTTAAAATGTGGGCAACTCTGCTGTCGTTGCGCAGGCACTGCAGCATGTAGTCGCTCATGTGTGCCAGGCTGCCCAGAGGTAAGGACAAGCTGTCCTCTGTGGGAGGCGTATCGTCATCGTCCTGCGTTTCCCCCCAGCCACGCACCAGTGATGGGCCCGAGCTGCGTTGGGTGCCACCCCGCTGTGAACATGCTTCATCCTCATCCTCCTCCACCTCCTCCTCGTCCTCCTCGTCCTCCAGTAGTGGGCCCTGTCTGGCCACATTTGTAACTGGCCTCTGCTGTTGCAAAAAACCTCCCTCTGAGTCACTTCGAAGAGACTGGCCTGAAAGTGCTAAAAATGACCCCTCTTCCTCCTCCTCCTCCTGGGCCACCTCCTCTTCCATCATCGCCCTAAGTGTTTTCTCAAGGAGACATAGAAGTGGTATTGTAACGCTGATAACGGCGTCATCGCCACTGGCCATGTTGGTGGAGTACTCGAAACAGCGCAACAGGGCACACAGGTCTCGCATGGAGGCTCAGTCATTGGTGGTGAAGTGGGGCTGTTCCGCAGTGCGACTGACCCGTGCGTGCTGCAGCTGAAACTCCACTATGGCCTGCTGCTGCTCGCACAGTCTGTCCAGCATGTGCAAGGTGGAGTTCCACCTGGTGGGCACGTCGCATATGAGGCGGTGAGCGGGAAGGCTGAAGTTGCACTGTAGCGCAGACAGGCGAGCAGCGTCAGGATGTGAACGCCGGAAGCGCGAACAGACGGCCCGCACTTTATGCAGCAGCTCTGACATGTCGGGGTAGTTGTGAATGAACTTCTGCACCACCAAATTCAGCACATGCGCCAGGCAAGGGATGTGCGTCAAACCGGCTAGTCCCAGAGCTGCAACGAGATTTCGTCGCCTGGGGCCCAGCCGCCACTACATTTACCCAGTGTGCAGTTAGGGAGATATAGCGTCCCTGGCCATGCTTACTGGTCCACGTATCTGTGGTTAGGTGGACCTTGCCACAGATGGCGTTGTGCAGTGCACACTTGATTTTATCTTATACTTGGTTGTGCAGGGAAGGCACGGCTCTCTTGGAGAAGTAGTGCCAGCTGGGAACAACATACTGTGGGACAGCAAGCGACATGAGCTGTTTGAAGCTGTCTGTGTCCACCAGCCTGAATGACAGCATTTCATAGGCCAGTAGTTTAGAAATGCTGGCATTCAGGGCCGGGGATCGAGGGTGGCTAGGTGGGAATTTACGCTTTCTCTCAAATGTTTGTGAGATGGAGAGCTGAACGCTGCCGTGTGACATGGTTGAGATGCTTGGTGACGGAGGTGGTGGTGGTGTTGGTGGTACATCCTCTGTTTGCTGGGCGGCAGGTGCCAACGTTCCTCCAGAGGCTGATGAAGAGGCCGAGGCGGCAGCAGCAGAAGAGGTAGCAGGGGGAGCCTGAGTGAGTTCCTTGTTTTTAAGGTGTTTACTCCACTGCAGTTCATGCTTTGCATGCAGGTGCCTGGTCATGCAGGTTGTGCTAAGGTTCAGAACGTTAATGCCTCGCTTCAGGCTCTGATGGCACAGCGTGCAAACCACTCGGGTCTTGTCGTCAGCACATTGTTTGAAGAACTGCCACGCCAGGGAACTCCTTGAAGCTGCCTTTGGGGTGCTCGGTCCCAGATGGCGGTGGCCAGTAGCAGACGGACTCTCTTGGCGGCGGGTGTTCTGCTTTTGCCCACTGCTCCCTCTTTTGCTACGCTGTTGGCTCGGTCTCACCACTGCCTCTTCCTCCGAATTCTGAAAGTCAGTGGCACGACCTTCATTCCATGTGGGGTCTAGGACCTCATCGTCCCCTGCATCGTCTTCCACCCAGTCTTCCTCCCTGACCTCCTGTTCAGTCTGCACACTGCAGAAAGACGCAGCAGTTGGCACCTGTGTTTCGTCATCATCAGAGACGTGCTGAGGTGGTATTCCCATGTCCTCATCATTAGGAAACATAAGTGGTTGTGCGTTAGTGCATTCTATCTCTTCCACCCCTGGGGAAGGGCTAGGTGGATGCTCTTGGGAAACCCTGCCAGCAGAGTCTTCAAACAGCATAAAAGACTGCTGCATAACTTGAGGCTCAGACAGTTTCCCTGATATGCATGGGGGTGATGTGACGGACTGATGGGCTTGGTTTTCATGCGCCATCTGTGCGCTTTCTGCAGAAGACTGGGTGGGAGATAATGTGAACGTGCTGGATCCACTGTCAGCCACCCAATTGACTAATGCCTGTACCTGCTCAGGCCTTACCATCCTTAGAACGGCATTGGGCCCCACGAAATATTGCTGTAAATTCTGCTGGCTACTGGGACCTGAGGTAGTTGGTTCACTAGGACGTGTGGCTGTGGCAGAACGGCCACGTCCTCTCCCAGCACCAGAGGGTCCACTAACACCACCACGACCATGTCCGCGTCCGCGTCCCTTACTAGATGTTTTCCTCATTGTTACCGTTCACCACAATAATAAAAAAAATTATTTGGCCCAATGTATTGAATTCAAATTTTTTACAGGCACCTAACACTATCTGGCTATCTATTTAGGTACCGTATTACACTAATACAGGCACAACAGTAACGACAGATTTAGCTGAATATAAATTGTAGGCCTAGTATTTAGGCGCTGGGTGACAGGTATACGTTTACGGACAGAATTATTTAAACTTGGAAATGCACGGTAGCGTGTGAAGTTATTGAGGATGACACTATCCGCACCTTCAATCTAATATACCCTTTTATGGATCAATTTAAACTTGGCCTGATACAGCAGAAAAAAAATATTTAGGGGATTGCTAAGTTGGGAATTGTATTCAACCCAGAACAAAAACTGTGCTTTGGCAGACACTAAATAAATTGACCAGCCTCAGCAATAAACACAGATTGAGCTGAATACAAATTTTAGGCCTATTATTTAGGCGCTGGGTGACAGGTATACGTTTACGGACAGAATTAGACTTGGATATGCACAGTAGCGTGTGTGTGAAGTTATTGAGAATGACCCTATCAGCACCTTGAATCTAATATACCCTTTTAGGGATAGATTTAAAGTAGGCCCGATACAGCAGAAACCACTAATTTAGAAAATTGCTAGGTTGGGAATTGTATTTGAACCCAGAACAAAAACTTTGCTTTGACGGACACAAAATAACTTGACCAGCTACAGCAATAGCCACAGATTTAGCTGAATATAAATTTGAGGCCTATTATTTAGGCGCTGGGTGACAGGTATACGTTTACGGACAGAATTAGACTTGGATATGCACAGTAGCGTGTGTGTGAAGTTATTGAGAATGACCCTATCAGCACCTTGAATCTAATATACCCTTTTAGGGATAGATTTAAATAACCACACTATTGATGGTTAAATGGACTTGGTGGCAGCTTGCCCCTGATGTAGGATATAGCCAAAAAATAACCACACTATTGATGGTTAAATGGACTTGGTGACAGCTTGCCCCTGATGTAGGATATAGCAAAAAATAACCACACTATTGATGGTTAAATGGACTTGGTGGCAGCTTGTGCTGGCGCACCACAAGCCACATAATGGCCGCCGATCACCCTAGAAAATAGTGACTGAAAAACGCTCTGGGCAGCCTAAAAACAGTGAGCAATTGAATAGCAGCAGTTCAATGATCCACAGCTGTAGATCGATCACTGTCTTAAGTGTTTTGGAGGAGTTAATCACTGCCTAATCTCGCCCTAACGTCTCAGCTGCAACCTCTCCCTACACTTGTAACAGCAGAGTGACGTGCAGCGCTACGTGACCCAAGCTTATATAGAGGCTGGGTCACATGCTGCACTGGCCAATCACAGCCATGCCAATAGTAGGCATGGCTGTGATGGCCTCTTGGGGCAAGTATTATGACGCTTGTTGATTGGCTGCTTTGCAGCCTTTCAAAAAGTGCCAAGAAAGCGCCGAACACCGAACCCGAACCCGGACTTTTACGAAAATGTTCGGGTTCGGGTCCGTGTCACGGACACCCCAAAATTATACAGTTCGGGTTCGCTCATCCCTAGTCTTAATATTCCGGTAGCTCCATCCAAAATAGAAGGGCCCTCCACAGTAATAACCTTTTTAGGCATAGTCCTCGACACAGAAAAAATGGAAGCAAGACTGCCAGAAGAGAAGCTCGTCAAAATTAAGGAGATAATCTCCAAATTTGTGGGTTCCCGAATTCTCATGAAACAGGAGTTACAATCCCTGTTAGGAATGTTAAACTTTGCAACTAGAATTATGCCCCAAGGTAAGGCCTTCATGTCCAGACTTTTAGATCTGCTTCCGGCAGCCGCAGAGCAGGACTCTCCCGTATTCCTGGATTCCCAAGCAATGGCTGACTTGGCAATGTGGAATACCTTCCTGTCTAAATGGAATGAGATCTCTTTATTCATTCCCCAATGGAATCCCACATCTCCTACGGTTTTCTCAGATGCAGCGGCTTCCAGAGCATTCGCAGCGATAAAAATCAGTCGTTTGCAGGCCATTGGCCCCCTGAAGTTTCTTCGCTCAACGAGTACCTCAGATCCTCTCCGTTACTATAGATCTACCCAATAGTAGCCGCTGCTCAAGTATAGGGTAGGCAATGGGCCAATTTACCAGTAACATTCATCATGTACAATCAGGCAGTGGTGGACATCATTAGCAAAGGGCTTTCAAAGTCTTCTTGTATCATGCCCTTTGTTCGCAAATTAGTCTGGCTGTCACGATACTAGTGGAATACTGCTGGAATCCAATGGCAGGGACAAGGTCTGTACACAGGAAACACTGGAGTCTTGAATAGGAGGTTGCAGGACTGAAGGATGTAGCAGAACCAAGCAGGCGGAGCCGTAACTGGTAGCAACGGTGCAGGACTGAAGGATTCAGCAGAGCCAGACAGGCGGAGCCGTTATCGGTAGCAACGGTGCAGGACTGAAGGATGCAGCAGAGCCAGACAGGCGGAGCCGTTACCGGTAGCAATGGTGCAGGACTGAAGGATGCAGCAGAGCCAGGCAGGCTGAGCCGTTACCGGTAGCAACGGTGTAGGACTGAAGAATGCAGCAGAGCCGAGGTCAGACGAGCAATGGGTCAGGGCAGGTGGCACAGGAACGTAGTCAAACAATCCGGGTCGGCAACAACAGGTAGCAGGGTCTTCACAAAGTAGCAGGGTAAACCGCAAGTAGGAGGAACAAACCAGAGAGCTAGTTCAAAGCAAGAGGACTGCACGAGCAGAAGCTAAACACAATACTCAAGCAATTAGTAACAGGCTTGAGAGGTTTAAATGTGAAACAGGAAGTAAGATGGCACCCAGCTGAGACACAATCCACCGTCTTAACTGAGGGAGAACTTGAGGGCAAGACAATCTGAACTAAACAGATGTAGCAGGATGATTCCTGACACTGGCTCTCTTTGCATTATAACTTCCAAGTGTCATGCAGACATATCCAAGGTATTCAGAACTTAGCCGCTGACGCTTTATCCCACTTTAATTTTTGCCAGAAGCGGAGCAAACGGGACTATCCCCTCCAGCTTTTCACACTCTACTAATGGACTAGGACACTTCATATCAACAGCCAAATCCCTTGTCCATAGGTTGCTTTCCGGCAACACGGCCAGTAATTACAAGACCGGCTGGAGCATCTTCAAAAATTTTTCCTATCTTCATCCAAGATTCGACTCAGATAAGACCACTTATTTAATGGCTTTTTTGGCTTATTGTCACGAACATCTTAACCTCTCCTACAATTCAATTAGATTATATTTGGCCGGGGTGCAATATTATTCAATGTCAAAAGATCCAGGTAGTAGGTCGTTTTTCACTTCTCCCGCAATCAAGGCAACTCTCAGAGGTATTCAAAAAAGCAGCAGGAACCTCACTCCAAGCAGACAGCCAGTTACAGGGGAACTGTTCAGGAAACTCTCTAACTCCCTAGACGGCAATCCTTTTGGGCTCCAACCCAGCACGGTTATCAAGGCTGCCATGTATGTAGGTTTTTATAGATTTTTGCATCCAGGGGAATTCACTGTTTTTTCTCCCAAATCCAAAGGTTTAACTAGGAGCCAACTAGTATGGAATCCAGGGGCGTTGCTAGTGTCTGAAAACATCCGGGGCACAAGCCCACTGTATCACGCCCCTGTGAAGCCACGCCTACACCCTATGAAGCCACGCCCCCATCGCATGGGGGGCATTAACAGTAGTTATTAACCCCTTTTAGCAGTCCCCCCTTCACAGTAGTTATTAACCCCTTTCAGCAGTCCCCCCTTCACAGTAGTTATTAACCCCTCTTAGCAGTCCCCCCTTCAGTGAATGGGGGACTGCCGAAAGAGGTTCATAACTACTGTGAAGGGCCTAGCCGTCTGGGCAACCCCACAGATCATCCCCTCAGTAATCCGTATCCTGCAGTAACTTAACTTTAAATCAGCACTCATCTCATTACTATCTTGACTTACACACTCAGCTGCAGTAACAGGCAGTGCGGGCGGCGCTCACTCACTGACGTCACACGCCTGCACCGCCTAGTGGAAAGAGCAGGCGCGTGACGTCAGTGAGCGAGCGCCACCCGCACTGCATGTTTCCGAAGCTCAGTGTGTAAGATAGTATTGAGATGAACGCCTATTTAAAGTTCAGTTACTGCAGGATACGGATTAGGATGGCGGGGCCAGTGTAGAGTAGCTCTGCGCAGCGCAGGAGAGTCAGAGCGGCCGGCCCTGCCAGCATAACATTCGGGGCACTGTGTAACAGTCCTACAGGCTCACCTGAGTCAGAGGACCGCTGGCTGGAGGTAGGAGTGGAGCCCAGTGTCAAGGACCGCAGGCAGGTAGTAGGTGCAGGAAGTCTGGCAGAGGCGTAGTCGGTAGGCAGGCGGTGGGTCAGGGCAGGCGGCAGTAAGCGTGGTCAGACAATCCGGATGGCAACGGTGGTAGCAGTTCAGTAGGTAGGGACAAGCAGAAGAGTAGTCGGTAGGCAATTCCTGGTCAGCAGTGGACTTTCAGTAGTAGCAAGAGCAGCAGATGAGGAGAAGCTTGATCAAGGCTCAGGAGCTCAATAATCAGCAAGCTAGAGTGCAAGGGGCTGGACTTATATAGGGAAGTACCAGGTGTGGGGAATCAAGGGTGATGAGCAAGGCTTGGCAAGACTGACGTTACATAATAGGTTTCAGGGAGGAATGTCCAGAGAGGACGGTAGCCTAGTAAGCAGGGCTACCGCCTGGGATGTGGCTGGTCACGGGTTCGAATCCCGACAGTACTCCCCCCCTTCCAAGGTGACCTCCGGGCACCGCAGGGGCAGGCTTACCGGGGTGCCGTTAGTGGAACTCTTTTACCAGTCTGGGGGCGTGGACATTTTCTTCTGGCTCCCAGGAGTTATCCTCCGGAGGGTAACCCTCCCACCCAATTAGGTATTGTAGTCTTCCCCGGTGGATCCTGGAGTCGAGGATCTTTGCGACAACGTATTCTTTTTCACCCTGTACCCTCATGGGTGGTGGAGGGGGCGAGTGGCGGCCTGTGAAGGTATTCTCCACGTATGGCTTGAGGAGTGAGCAATGGAAGACAGGGTGCACCCTAATGGAGTCCGGAAGGTCGAGCCGGAACGTGACCTCGTTGATTTGTGCAGTGATCCGAAACGGACCCATGTACCTTTGGGCCAACTTTTTGGAGGGGACCTTCAATCTGAGGTTCCTTGTCTCCCACATGGAAGCCCGGGGTGGGTTTGCAACGTCTGTCTGCTCCCTGTTTAAAACGCCTCTGGGCGAGCTGGAGGTTGTCTATAATGTTCTTTTGTGCCTCCTGTAGGGTTGTTAGGCGTTCGGCCACTGCTGGGAGGGTGGAGGCGACGGGCAGGTGGGGAATGAACACCGGGTGCGAACCTGTGTTAGCAAAGAAGGGGCTGTGCTTGGTTGAGCTATGCTCAGCATTGTTGTAGGCGAACTCGGCCGTGGGGAGATGGTCAAGCCAGTCATCCTGCAGGTGGGAGCTGAAACAGCGTAGGTACTGCTCTAGGGTCTGATTAGTTCTCTCAGTCTGCCCGTTTGACTGAGGGTGGAAAGCGGAGGATAGGTTCACCCCGAGCGCCAGGCAGAAGTTCTTCCAGAACTTTGAGGCAAATTGTACGCCTCGGTCGGAGACCACGTCGTCCGGGATCCCATGCAGCCTGAAGACCTCTCTGAGAATTAGATCGGCCGTCTGTTTGGCGGTGGGTATGCCTTTGTAGGGGATGAAATGGGCCATCTTGGTGAGACGGTCGACCACGACCAGGATAGTGTTCATCCCTTTTGAAGGAGGAAGGTCTACCACAAAGTCCATGGAGATCGAGCCCCAGGGGCGGGAGGGAATAGGGAGGGGTTGTAACAGACCCACGGGGGAGGAACGAGGAGTCTTATTGCGGGCACAGACCGCGCACGAGGAGATGTACCTCTTGATGTCCTCCTTGTATGTTGGACACCAGTAGTTCTTTGCTCCCGATGTCATAGTTCTTCTCGGAGGGGGACATCTGGCGGGAGAAATATGCGCACGGGTGTAATAGCATCCTCTCCCCTGTCCGTTGTGACAAAACTGCCCCCACCGCAGAGTCTGATGCATCCACTTCGACTGTAAATGGGAGCTCGGGGTTCGGGTGGACTAGGATTGGGGCAGAAGTGAAGAGGAGTTTCAACTTGGTGAAGGCCTCCTGGGCCTCGGGTGTCCAGGAGAAGGGGACTGCCTTCTTGGTGAGTTGGGTGATTGGTGCTATGACCTTGGAGAAGTTCCGGATAAACTTCCGATAGAAGTTGGCGAAGCCAATGAATCTTTGTATCTCCTTCTCGTTTTTCGGAACGGGCCAGTTCATCACAGCTTGGACCTTCCCCGAGTCCATACTTAGGCCCTTTGGGGAGATGATGTATCCGAGGAACTGAGTGGTGGTTCGCTCAAACTCGCATTTCTCTAGCTTGATATAGAGAGAGTTCTGTCTGAGTCTCTGCAGTACCCTGCGGACGTGTTTGCGGTGCTGCTCGAGGTCTTCAGAGAAGATCAAGATGTCGTCCAGGTAAACGACTACAAACAGATCCAGCATGTCCCTGAGGACGTCGTTAATGAAGTGCTGGAAGGTGGCGGGAGCATTGCAGAGTCCGAAAGGCATGACCAGGTACTCAAAATGACCATAACGTGTCCGGAAGGCGGTCTTCCATTCGTCCCCAGGGCGGATTCGGACGAGGTTGTAGGCCCCTCGAAGGTCGAGTTTGGTGAAAATCTTCGCTTCCCGGAGTCTCTCAAGGAGTTCGGAAATCAGTGGGAGCGGGTACCGGTTTTTTACGGTTATGTCATTAAGCTTTCTGTAGTCTATGCAGGGACGCAGGGAGGAGTCTTTTTTCTCTACGAAGAAAAAGGGGGCTCCCGCGGGGGAGGTGGAGGGCCGGATGAACCCCTTCCTCAGGTCCTCGACCAGGTACTCTTTCAGAGCCTTGAGTTCAGGCTCTGAGAGGGAGTAGATACTGCCAAAGGGTATTTCGGCCCCGGGCAACAGTTCTATAGGGCAGTCGTAGGGTCGGTGTGGTGGCAGCTTGTCTGCGTTTTTCTTGTCGCAGACATCCTGGAACTCGCGGTATTGAGGGGGTAGCAGATTCTTGACGGATAGTTTTGAGATGGTGGTGTCGTCGGGTGGAAGGACGGGTTTGTGGGAGCAATTTAGCGTGCAGAACACGGATGGGAATCGTATGCAGTGGGTTTCCCAGTCCACCGAGGGGTTGTGGGTGGCCAACCATGGGATGCCCAAGATCACTGGGAACTTCGGGGAGGCGATCAGAGAGAAGTGGATCTTTTCACGGTGATCTGGTTCTATGAGGAGTTGTAGTTCGGTGGTCTCGTGAGTGGCCGGCCCCGAGGAGAGTGGGGATCCGTCGACGGTTTCCAGGTCAACGGGGGCTGCCTTGATTGTCAGTGGAATGTTCTTTTCGCGGGCGAAGGTTAGGTCCATGAAGTTGCCTCCCACCCCGGAGTCTAACATCGCTGAACAGGGGAGTTGTCGCCCCTCAATGTCGATGAGGATGGGGACGATGAAGTGGGATCCATGAGCCGCCATGTTGTTATTTTCAAGGGCTGCTGGCGGGGTTGGAGTCTGTGGTTGCTTCTTTAGCTCTGTGACGGCAATAGTCTTTCGGATCTTATGAGGACATTTGATGGCAAAATGACCCGGCTCCCCACAGTAGAGGCAGAGGTTTTCGGCCAGCCTTCTCTCCTTCTCAGCTGTGGATAGAGACCTACGTAGAGCTTCGACCTGCATAGGTTCAGTTACTGACTTTGGGTCGCGCTGGGCAGTGGAAGAGAAGGAGTAAGTGGGTCTGTGGTCCGAGGACCAGAGTCTTTCTTTCTTCCTCTCGGAGAGTCTTTGATCTATCCGGATGTATAACTGAATGAAGTCATCCAGATCGTCCGGGGCCTCAACTCTGGCGAGTTCGTCCTTTATTAATTCTGACAGGCCTCGCCGCAATTGGCTTCTCTGTGCCGCTGGGTTCCAGGTGGTGTCCGTGACCCAACGGCGAAACTCGGCGGTGTATTCGGCGACGGAGCGTCTCCCTTGCCGCAGACCATGTAGTCGCGCCTCGGCTGTCGCACAGCGGTTGGGGTCATCGAAGACTTGGCTCATGGCGGTGATGAAGTTGTTTAGGTTGTCCAGGAGCTGACTGTTAGTCTCCACGTATGGTGATGCCCATGCTAATGCTTCATCCGTCAGGAGATTGACCACGAATAGCACCTTCTTTTTCTCGGTGGTGAAGGGGGCCGGGTACATCTGAAAATAGATGCGGCATTGGTTTAGAAACCCCCGATACTGGCGTCTGTCGCCGCTGAATCTTGATGGCAGTGGCATGCGGGTGTCTGCGCGCGCGCCGCGGACGTCCAGGAGTTGCCTCTGTAGTTCAATAATCTCCCTCTGTTGGCTTTGGACTACGCCTTGGAGCTGGGCAAATTTCTCCTGATATGTAGTACCAAATTCTTGAAGTTCGGAGACCTGCTTACGCAGAGTGGCCACTGCGGACTCCATAGTGTGGCTGATTATTCTGTAACAGTCCTACAGGCCCACCTGAGTCAGAGGACCGCTGGCTGGAGGTAGGAGTGGAGCCCAGTGGCAAGGACCGCAGGCAGGTAGTAGGTGCAGGAAGTCTGGCAGAGGCGTAGTCGGTAGGCAGGCGGTGGGTCAGGGCAGGCGGCAGTAAGTGTGGTCAGACAATCCGGATGGCAACGGTGGTAGAAGTTCAGTAGGTAGGGACAAGCAGAAGAGTAGTCGGTAGGCAATTCCTGGTCAGCAATGGACTTTCAGTAGTAGCAAGAGCAGCAGATGAGGAGAAGCTTGATCAAGGCTCAGGAGCTCAATAATCAGCAAGCTAGAGTGCAAGGGGCTGGACTTATATAGGGAAGTACCAGGTGTGGGGAATCAAGGGTGATGAGCAAGGCTTGGCAAGACTGAGGTTACATAATAGGTTTCAGGGAGGAATGTCCAGAGAGGACGGTAGCCTAGTAAGCAGGGCTACCGCCTGGGATGTGGCTGGTCACGGGTTCGAATCCTGACACACTGGTCAAAACATCCGGGGCTCAAGCCCCGAATGTTTTGACCTAACGACACCCCTGATGGAATCACAACCATTACATACTATATCTGCCATCAACCAAAACATCTCAAACCGGGCCCCCTGTACAAATTAAATATTTTCAAACTTCCAACAAGTGGTGCCCTATTCAAGTTTTAAATGAATTGTTAGCAACCTTGAGTAATTCCTCCCCGGACAACCCGTTACTGCCTTTTAAAACCAAACCCCTTACTACAGCGCAGTTCATATCCCATATCCGCATTTTAGCAACAGGGCACTCATTTCACATCGGAGCCGCCTCGGCGGCTTCCAAGCGCAACATGCACTGCCACATCTTTCGTAAAATGGGTCGCTGGCAATCGTTGTGCTTTACCAGGTACATTCCTAACCCGCATAATGAAATTTCTGAAGCTTTCTGTAATTTAGTTTTGTAAATCTTTATGTTCAATAAACCTAAGTCAACCTAATTGTGTTATTTTTACCCCTTATAGGCTTACCCACGTTCATGGCCATGGGCACAATTCAGGCCATTCAGTTCAGTCAACAAGTAGGTGAATAGTTCAACTTGTCACTGTCATGTTCAAGTTCAGTTTCCGTAGCCACGACCACAAATATAATTATATACAGAAGATACCCAGGTTATACCAGCATGCTTCATATCACTATATACAAGATGATGTATAACTTATACCAGAAATGGATTAAAATGGAAAATTTGCAAAAATAGTTTTTTTTTCTTCTAATTTCACCTGCATTTTGCTTTCATTCCTGTAAAACACCTAATAGGTTAAAGCTACTTTCACATTAGCATTTTTGCTGGATCTGGCAGGGTTCAGCAAAAAACGCTTCCGTTATTGATAATACAACCATCTGCTTCCGCTCTGAACGGATCCGGTTGTATTATCTTTAACATTGCCAAGACGGATCTGTCATGAACACCATTAAAAGTCAATGGAGGACGGATCCGTTTTCTATTGTGTCATATTGTGTCAGAGAAAACGGATCCATCCCCATTGACTTGCATTGTGGGTCATGACAGATTCGTTTTGCTCCGCATCCCAGGACGGAAAGCAAACCGCAGCATGCTGTGGTTTGCTCTCCGGTATGCGAACGGATTGCATTTTGGAGCATTCCGTTCTGTTCAGTTACGGAAGCGTTTTTTCGCGGTATTGAGCACCTATGACGGTTCTCAATGCCTCAATGATCTCAAATATTAACGCTAGTGTGACAGTAGCTTTGGTGAGCATTTTTTTTTCATCATTCTCTTTTTATTTATCAAAAGAAAGAGCAAATGAATATATAAACAAACTGTCATCAGGAAAGGCAGGACCAGTGCAACTGGTCTGAAGACATTACATCCAGATTCACAAATATGACAGGTATCAATCACTGGAGTATGGGTCGCCCGACCTTACTTATCTCGCATCATGAATCATACGATTTCTAAGACAGTCTCGTTTCCAAGATCTTAGCAGACCAAAAATCAACAGAAAAGACATAGAAACAGGAAAGGGGGAGGGGGGAAGTAGAGTCGGGCATGATCACTTCTTAATCTTATTCTTAACTGACAGTCACATATATCGTGTTGTTACTTGGTGTTGTTTTTAGTTTCACACAATAGTCTCATATTTCTGGAAGGAAAAAAGCTACACAGCTTCTATTTTGTCGGACCGCAGGGATATCTGTAGACCCCTAAACCCTAGTTTCTATTTAGGATACCCTTGACCTCTTTGGATGTCGGAGTGAATCTGTTCTCTAATATGTGTCAGCCAAGGTTGCCAAGTGTCTAGGAACCCCTGCCTGTAGTGAGTCCCCCAGCCCACAAACTCCTCCATTCTACATAGGTGATTAATTTTCTCGTACCACATGGATATGACTGGCGGGTCTGGGGATCTCCAAAGCACTGGGTATCAAGGATTTATTTTAAAACGTTTGTATTTTCGCTACTAGGGGAGAGTAGTTTAGACGAAACATGTGGGCGGGGTTAGCTGGTATCAATACTCCTAGATATTTTATCGCAGAGGTAGGCCATTTGAATGGGGACAAATTTTTAATCCGTCTCAGTTGGGTGGGAGTTAACGAGACCCCCAAGGCCTCAGATTTCTCAATGTTAATTTTAAAATTGGAGATCTCTCCAAAGGTCTTGAAGATATCTAATACCCTCGGCATGGCTGCAGTAGGATTGGTGATCATCAGTAGCAAATATTCGGCAAATGCCGCCATCTTGTGCATGAAGCCCCCTAATTGGACTCCTTTGATGACAGAGTCCTGTCTAAATTTCAGCAGCAATGTTTCTAGGACTAATATGAAAAGCGTTGGAGAGAGGGGGCATCCCTGTCTCGTACCATTTCTAATTATGAAAGGGTCAGACAGGGAGCCATTAACAATAATGCGGGGCTGAATACAAGGAGAAAATAGCTGCTATAGATTCTGGTGGGAAACCAAAGGCTAGTAACGCGCTACGCATGTAAGCCCAACTTTACTTTGTCGAATGCCTTTTCGGCATTGGTCCCCAGTAGGACTAAAGGCATGTTTTTTTTTTCTAGCATAGCAGACAGCGTTCACCACCCGACTGATATTATGTCTCCCCTCTCTTCCCTGCACGAATCCTACTTGTTTCTCTCCCACAAGCCCAGGCAACAAACCGGACATGCAGTGACTTAACAGCTTAGCCCACCACTTTAAATCCGTGTTAAAGAGCGAAATCGGTCGGTAGCTTCCACAAGCCTCTGGATCTTTCCCCTCTTTGGCGATAATAGTAATGTTTGCCTCCTGGGCCTGTGGGGGAAGACCAGAGCCATGCAAGATGGAATTACACAACTTAGTGGAGTGTGGGATCAATGTATCTGCAAATTTTTTATAGTATACTATAGGGAGGCCATCAGGCCCTGGGCTTTTCCCGGATGGAATTCTATGGAGAACCTTAGTAACTTCGTCTTCTGTAAACAGTTTTAATAGATCCGTTTTATCCTCGGCAGATAAGGTAGGTATGACGATGGATTCTAAAAAGTCATCAATGCAAGACTGCAAATTAAAATTCTCATGGGTTCTAGTCCTATCCTCTTCCTCCAAGTTATAAAGAGAGGTATAGAACCTACAGAATTCCTTTGCAATTTCTGGGGTTGTGGCTAATCTAAGCCCCTCCTTAGACTTAATTATCGGGATAAAGGATTTATTTCTCTGAGGCTTCAACAGGTTCGACATTAATTTGAAACCCTTGTCCCCATGGGAGTAATATTTAAAACGCAATGCCTGAAGTATTTTGGCAGATTTAACATTAATTTTGTCCTTCAGTTGGGATCTAAGGGATTTAAGCTGATTCAACACCTCGGAAGTCTGAGCTGCTTTATGTATTCTTTCTAAAGAGGAAATTTGTAAAAGCAGGGAGTCTATAATCTGAGCCCTTTGCCATTTAACTTTAGTTCCTAAACTGATGAGCTCTCCTCTAACTACCGCCTTGTGGGCTTCCCATAAAATCGGGTCCGGAATCTGGGGAGACTCATTCAGACTAAAATAATCCAAGAGTACCTTATTAACATGCTCCCTATGTGCATTCTCCTCTAACAGAGTGGTTAGGTCAACCTCCAAGACAAGGACTTCCCAGGGATATCTCTAATTTGTAACTTCATGCTTACAGGGGCATGATCCGAAATTGTGATAGACCCTATGGTGGCACTTAAGGCCGCAGATATAGTGCTATTAGAGAGAAATACATAATCTAGGCGCTGGTAAGTGCCATGGACTTTGGAGAAAAAAGTAAAGTCTTTAACCTCTGGGTGGACCAATCTCCATATATCAGATAATCCCATGTCTGCCATGGCCGCCTGAAGTCTGCGTTTTTGTTTCTCTGATAAATGGGGCGTGGCTGACGTGGAATCAACCACATGGTCTAACGGGAGATTGAAATCACCTCCTAACAGCAATATGCCTTCAGTGTGTAACGCACCTAGTTGATCAGTTAGGATCTCAACTGCGGAAGCAATGGACATCCACTATTATCCCACCGCCCTTGTTTTTGGCTGTGGGATTCGCGGTTACTCAGTATGTACCCCAGGCGTCTCTCTCAGTCTTGGGCGGAGAGTTTGGGGTAACAAAATCATTTACCGCTATCCATCTAATTAGTTACTGCTGGAAAGGAAGGTCCCCCAGTATTACAGGAGTCACAAGTTTGTATAAGCTTGTGCACAGTTCAGAGTTAGTATATAGTATGCCCTCAGTTTAGTATATAGTATGCCATAGGTTCAGGGTTAGTATATAGCATGTCCTCAGTTTAGTATGTAGTATGCAGTAGGTTCAGAGTTAGTATAGCATGTCCTGAGTTTTAGTATATAATATGCGGTAGGTTCAGAGTGAGTATAGCATGTCCTCAGTTTAGTATATAATATGCAGCAGGTTCAGAGTTAGTATAGCATGTCCTCAGTTTAGTATATAATATGCAGCAGGTTCAGAGTTAGTATAGCATGTCCTCAGTTTAGTATATAATATGCAGCAGGTTCATAGTTAGTATAGCATGTCCTCAGTTAAGTATATAATATGCAGCAGGTTCAGAGTTAGTATAGCATGTCCTCAGTTTAGTATATAATATGCAGTAGGTTCAGAGTTTGTATAGCATGTCCTGAGTTCAGAGTTGGTTTGGGAATATCGCCTCACACCAGCAGGAACCACCCCACTCTGAGTTCCAGGACCTTAATCAGAGCAGGTAACAGGCATATACTTGCGGTTAGTTGGTCCTGGCTAGGAAGCCAGCAGTGGGGAAGCCAGTGGCAAGAAGGTAGGCAGTCCTTCACAATGTTGTTAGGGATCCAGGTCTGGATATGTGGACAGAGTCCTCAGATGCAATGGAGCTAGCAGGGTGCGCACTCCATTAGTGGAACACCCTGCTTAGCACCTGTCTTCTATTTAAGGCCCGGAGGTAAGTGGGCGGAGTCACAGGGAGCCGCTGCGATCCAGGCTGTACTGTTACAGTACCCCCCCTTAAGGGACCCCTCCGGGGTACCCCACTAGGAGAGGGTCGGTTGGGAAATCTTCTATGGAACAATCTTTGGAGTCTGGGAGCATGAACGTTTTGCACATCTTCCCAAGAGTCATTCTGGGGACCATACCCCTTCCATCTAACGAGATACTGGATCTTCCCCCGTCTTCTTCTGGAATCAATGAGCTGCTCAACTTCAAATTCTTCTTCTCCTTGGACCTCTATCGGCGGCAAGGGTTGAGGATCATTTGATGGGAACGGCCTAGGTCTAAACGGCTTCAGTAGTGACACGTGGAATGTGGGATGTACCTGTAATCGAGGAGGAAGGGTGAGTCTCACCGTGTTGGGGTTAATAATCCTATCTATCGGAAAAGGACCCAGGAATTGTCTTCCCAATTTCTTGGAAGGTACCCCCAACCGAAGGTTTCTTGTTGATAACCAAACCGAGTCTCCGACCTGGTAGGGAGGATTTTCTCTCCTACGACGGTCGTAGTAAAACTTCTGTCTTTCCTTTGCCCGTTGAAGGTTGTCTTTTAGCGTCTTAAGGGTAGTTTGCAAAGTGGTCAGATAATCGTCTGTGGCTGGAACGTTTGTGGGAAGGCTGGTTTGAGGAAGAGACCTAGGGTGAAATCCGTAATTAGCAAAGAATGGAGTATGTAATGTGGAGGAATTCGTAGAATTATTATAGGCGAATTCAGCGAGAGGAAGTAGGCCCTCCCAGTCATCCTGGAGAAATGAGCAGTGACATCTGAGAAACTGTTCCAGACACTGATTCACCCTTTCAGTCTGCCCATTAGTTTGGGGGTGATAGGCGGTAGACATTCTGTGGTCGATTTGAAGTCTGGAACAAAGTACTCTCCAGAATTTGGATACGAATTGCGAACCCCTGTCTGATATGACCTGGCTAGGAATTCCATGTAACTTAATAATATTAGACAGGAATACCACGGCCGTTTCCTTGGAGGAGGGTAACTTCTTGAGGGGCACGAAGTGTGCCATCTTAGTCAGCAAATCCACTACCACCATGATGGTATTGTTTCCTCTGGAAAGGGGAAGTTCAACTATGAAATCCATCGAGACCCATTCCCAGGGTCTGTTGGCGATGGGAAGACTCATTAGGAGACCATAAGGTCGGTTCCTGTCAGTTTTACATGAGGCACAGGTCTCGCACGTGGAAACGTATTCCTCAATTTGTTTGGTCATTTTTGGCCACCAGAAGTTCCTACGTATCAGGGTTGTGGTTTTAGCAATGCCGGGATGTCCCGCGAGGGGTAAATCATGGCAAAGTTTGATCACCTGATTGGTGAGGGAGGGTGGTATATACAGTTGGCTGTCCTTGTAAAGGAGACCCTGTTGGTTCTGTGAAAGACCAGGGGGGGTATTAGCATGGTCATTAATTAGAGCATCCTTGAGCTGGGTTTCCAACGTTATGGTGGCAAGGACGAGTTTCTTCGGTGGAATGATCCATGTGGGGGCCGTGTCTGAGGTGCGAATTTCAGCCAGTCGTGACAAGGCGTCGGCCTTCCGATTTTTTGAGCCAGGTCGGTATGTAATTTGGAAATTAAACCTGTCGGAAAAAAAACTCCACCGTACTTGGCGGCCTGATAGTGTTTTATTGGTTTTCAGGTATTGTAGATTACGGTGATCCGTATAAATTGTGATGGGGTGTATTGATCCTTCAAGTAAATGCCTCTACTTTTCCAGGGAGCATTTTATGGCGAGGAGTTCCTTTTCGCCTATGGGGTAATTGAATTCGGCGGTATTTAGCGTCCGGGAGTAGAACCCGATAGGATGTAACGGAGTTGAAAAAGAGCTTCGCTGGGACAGAACGGCTCCTATGGCTGCCTGGGATGCGTCTACTTCCAGCACGTAGTGATGGTTCGGATTTGGGAGAGTCAGTATCGGTGCCGTAGTGAACCTGTTCTTTAATAACTCAAACGCTGATTGGGCGTCCTTGGACCAAACGAACTTCGTGTTGACACTAGTTAAGCGGGTTAGTGGTTTAGTGGTAGCGGAGAAATCTTTAATAAATTTCCTATAGAAGTTTGAGAACCCCAGGAACCGTTGAAGAGCTTTCCTGGAATCCGGGATCGGCCAATTTTGGATGCAAGTGATTTTTGAGTGATCCATCTGGATACCCTTGGGTGAAATTATGTTTCCGAGGAAGGGAAGAGAAGTAGTCTCGAACACACATTTTTCCTGTTTGACGTATAAGCGATGAACACTTAACCGTGCAAGAACCCAACGGACATGTTTCCTGTGATCGTGTAAGTTATCGGAATACACTAGTATATCATCAAGATAGATGATTACACATACGTCCAGTAGATCCCTAAAGATGTCGTTAATAAAATTTTGGAATGTGGCAGGGGCGTTGCACAACCCGAAGGGCATCACTGTATACTCGAAGAGTCCATACCGAGTGCGGAAGGCTGTCTTCCATACATCACTTTTTCTGATCCTAATTAAGTTGTATGCGCCTCTCAAATCCAGCTTGGTGTAGATTGTTGCTGTTTGTAATCTTTCTATGAGTTCGGATATTAGCGGCAAGGGGTACCGATTTTTGATTGTTACTTTGTTCAAGGCTCTGTAATCTATGATGGGCCTTAGGCTTGAGTCTTTGTTTCTCACGAAGAACATCCCTGCTGCTGCCGGGGAGGTTGAAGGCTGAATAAAACCTTTTCGTAAATTCTCTTCTAGGTACTGTTTGAGGTGAACAAGTTCTGGTTGTGCCAATGGATAAATTCTACCCGTGGGTATCTCACTACCCAGCAGCAAGTCTATGGGGCAATCGTAAGATCTATGGGGCGGAAGAGATTCCGCCTTCTTTGCGCTGAATACCTCAGCAAAGTCTGCGTATTGGCTGGGAACCTGGTTCACTCCCACGTGCATGAGAGATTTGAGAGGAAAGCAGGTCTCCATACAATAAGGTGACGTAAACTGAACTCTCCCCTGTTTCCATAGGAGGGTTGGCTGGTGTATTTGCAACCATGGCAACCCAAGAATCACGGGAAACAATGGAGAGTGTATGATATCAAGGGATAAGAATTCTGTGTGGTTATTTTCACATGTCACCATGAGGGGTTGAGTCTGACTGTGGATAGGACTAGAAGTGGTACCATCAATGAAACTCACGGATATCGGAACGTTTTTTCTCATGTGGGGAATTTTATTTCGCTCAACCAGATGCATGTCGATAAAATTCCCCGAAGCACCCGTGTCCACCATGGCTTCAACGATAATCTGGTTTTGGTCCCACTGTAAGGTGAGAGACGTGTATATGTAACCACCAGTACTATTTTTTGTACTGCCTAAGTTACAAAACGTGCCGCTCTTACCTTCGCACTTCTTACGTATCGCGGGGCATCCGTCAACGGTATGGTCAGCAGACGCACAGTATAAACAGAGGTTGAGGTTACGTCTCCTGGCTTTCTCTCTCTCGGTCAGAGGTCCTCGGATCGCCCCAATCTCCATCATCTCTACAGCAGGACCCTGGCTGGACGGTCTTGGGTTGGGTGTGAAGCCTGAGACTCTCTAGGCTCTGCGTTCCCTCAGCCGTCTGTCAATGGTGGTGGCCTTCTGCATCAAGGCATTAAGTGTAAGTGGTAATTCTCCTCGGGCTAATTCGTCCTTCAGGGCCTCGGAAAGACCTAGGCGGAACTGATTCCTAAGGGTGAGGTCATTCCATTCAGTCTCCCGGGCCCAGCGAGTGTATTCCGCAATAAAGTCCTCTACAGGTCGTCTCCCTTGTTTAAGGCTGCGTATAGCGGTCTCAGCGGTCAGCTGTTTACTATGGTCCTCGTAGAGAAGGGCCATTTTTTCAAGGAACAGAGGGAAGGAATCCAGGACTGGGTCTTCCTTTTCTAAATAAGTATTGGCCCATGCTCTGGGCTCCCCCCTGAGGTAAGAGATCATGGTAAGTACTTTTGTTCTGTCAGTTGGGTAAGTCCGGGGCTGCAGCTCAAACATTAGTTTGCACGCGTTCAGGAAATCCCTGAACTGCCTTCGGTCACCCGAGAATATCTCAGGTGGGCTGACCTTGGGTTCTGGTCCATCACGGGGGTGTCCTGGCCCCTGAGTGACAAGTTGCTGTAGTGCCTGGTTTTCTAGCTGGAGATGTTGTACAGTCACGTTGAGGGTCTCCACCCTCTTAGTGAGGGTGATGAGGTGACCTACAACCTCCGCTGGATCCATGTGGGTTCCACTAATATGTAACGCACCTAGTTGATCAGTTAGGATCTCAACTGCGGAAGCAATGGACATCCACTATTATCCCACCGCCCTTGTTTTTGGCTGTGGGATTCGCGGTTACTCAGTATGTACCCCAGGCGTCTCTCTCAGTCTTGGGCGGAGAGTTTGGGGTAACAAAATCATTTACCGCTATCCATCTAATTAGTTACTGCTGGAAAGGAAGGTCCCCCAGTATTACAGGAGTCACAAGTTTGTATAAGCTTGTGCACAGTTCAGAGTTAGTATATAGTATGCCCTCAGTTTAGTATATAGTATGCCATAGGTTCAGGGTTAGTATATAGCATGTCCTCAGTTTAGTATGTAGTATGCAGTAGGTTCAGAGTTAGTATAGCATGTCCTCAGTTTTAGTATATAATATGCAGTAGGTTCAGAGTGAGTATAGCATGTCCTCAGTTTAGTATATAATATGCAGCAGGTTCAGAGTTAGTATAGCATGTCCTCAGTTTAGTATATAATATGCAGCAGGTTCAGAGTTAGTATAGCATGTCCTCAGTTTAGTATATAATATGCAGCAGGTTCAGAGTTAGTATAGCATGTCCTCAGTTTAGTATATAATATGCAGCAGGTTCAGAGTTAGTATAGCATGTCCTCAGTTTAGTATATAATATGCAGTAGGTTCAGAGTTTGTATAGCATGTCCTGAGTTCAGAGTTGGTTTGGGAATATCGCCTCACACCAGCAGGAACCACCCCACTCTGAGTTCCAGGACCTTAATCAGAGCAGGTAACAGGCATATACTTGCGGTTAGTTGGTCCTGGCTAGGAAGCCAGCAGTGGGGAAGCCAGTGGCAAGAAGGTAGGCAGTCCTTCACAATGTTGTTAGGGATCCAGGTCTGGATATGTGGACAGAGTCCTCAGATGCAATGAAGCTAGCAGGGTGCGCACTCCATTAGTGGAACACCCTGCTTAGCACCTGTCTTCTATTTAAGGCCCGGAGGTAAGTGGGCGGAGTCACAGGGAGCCGCTGCGATCCAGGCTGTACTGTTACACAGTGAAGCTTTTCAAGGAATCAAGCATCTGAAGGAGCCATTTAATCTGTCCCGTATTCGGGGCGTAAATAGCAGCTAGAGTGACTGGTGTATTTAGGATTTCCCCTTTAAGAAACAAAAACCTTCCATTGGGGTCTATCAATTTCGTTGTTACCTGAAGGGGGAGGTTCTTACTCAGGCCAATGGAGACGCCTCTTGACGCCGAGGAGTGGGTTGCGTTATGCCAATCAGGGAAATGCTTACTAGCCATATTGGGGACATGGTTATGTCTATGATGTGTCTCTTGTAAAAACACTATATCTGGGTTCTCCTTCCTAAGCGTATGATAAACCTGGCTACGTTTCTGTGGTATATTCATTCCATTCACATTAAGCGAGTAAAGTGTGATGTACGCCATGTCATCATTGCACAAGCACCTAATTCCATTCTATTGGGTGTGAACAATGTTACTCGACTCAGAAAACCTAAGTGAAGGGACAGTAAAACAGTTATTAACAAGGTGAAAGGGCACAGAGGCCCCATAGGTGCAACATAACGCATTAGAGCCGTGAAATACTGAAGATAAGATATTGGGGGAGGGGACATAGGTAGAGACTTCTAGAAAAATCTAGTTAATCCATTCACCCGATCTCTTATGTTAAATCAAACATTTGACCAATCTGACTCAAAAATTTAGGCTTAGGAGCTGATAGGCGAGAGGTGCGAGCTGTTCAAGACTACTATCGTACCATCTCATAAAAACAAGTGGTAATGCTAAAGCACCAAAACCGCCTCTCACATCCCAAGCGGATCAGAATAAGCATAAGCATATGAGCAAAGGGCAACAAGAAATATTTGGGGTTGCTCACATGTAAGCATTGGCAACCCCTTAAACTCAACAGCATAGGACATTTTTATAGCAAGGTGGCGATTACTTATCTCGCTAGAACTAGGAAGGGCATTGAGTAAGGCTGATCCTAAGAAACTTTAAACACAAAAATCTCATGATTCAATATCTCAGTCCCCTGCCAGCTGCTTCTTCTTCGGTTGCTTTTGCTTGGACATCGCTTGCCATGACGTTATGGCAGGAAGTTTAGGCAGTCTTTCCATGTTGGCAGTAGGAAACCATGATGGGATATCCAGCGGGGAAATCTCCAGCGCCTCCCAAATCTTGGGAAGTTCATCTGGGTGGCGGATGACTATCTGTCGGCCGTTAATTGTTGTGCTGAGGCCAAAGGGGATAAGCCATCTCATAGGAAGCCTCCTCTCCCTCAATTCAGCTGTAAGAGGTTTCAGCGCTTTGCATTTAGCTAGGGTGCTGGTGGCTAAGTCCTGAAACAACAAGACTTTATTTCCTTCAAATATGACATCGTCCCGTTCCCTTGCTGCTTTGAGTACCGCAGCTGTGTCAAGGTAGTTCAGGAGGGCACATATTGTATCCCTAGGCGGGTCACTTGCTGCAGGCTTCTTCCTGAGCACTCTGTGCGCTCTTTCTATGGTGATGTTTTTGGCCCGCTCTGCGCCTACAAGTATGGCAAATATCTGCCTTACACTGTCTGTCAGTGCCTCCGCTGCTACAAATTCAGGGATGCCCCTTATCCTTGCATTTTTCCTTCTTCCTCTATTCTCCTGGTCTTCCAGGTGAAGAAAAACGCTGTCCACTTGGGCGCTGAGCGATCTTATTTGGGTTTGGAGTCCCTTACTGTGCTGCACCAACCCTGTCTGAAAGTCCTCCAGCGCCTCTACCTTTTGCCCCACGTTTGTGTTACCTCTGTTTTAATGGCTGCCAATTCCTGCAGTACAGGGGACAGGGCTTGTGCCAGAGACTGCTGAAGAGAGTGCTGTAGAAAGGCTCTAGTGATCGGTGCAGGATCGACATCATCAGGTAAGTCTGAAGGAGCACAGGAGCTGGCGTCATCTGACTCGTTATCCAGGGCTGCCGCTCTGTCCTCAGTCGCCGCCATCTTCCCTCTTCCTGCCGGAGAGGCCATCTTCTTATATAGGTATTTATTCATGTCTCCATGGGGCTTCTTTGCTCTGACTGCATGCCCCACGTCTCTGCTCCTCTCCTTGTTGAGTTTGCCCATAGTCAGACTGGTGAGCGTGCTGTAAAAGCTAATAGATCGGGTGCTGTGGTGAGGAGCTCAGAGCTCACACGTCTTCCACCATGCTTAGTTGGCTCCGCCCCCCCTTCCCTTGGTGAGTATTTTGACTTACAAGTGTTTTGCAAAAATAAATTTACAATATATGGTGCAAAGTGAAAATTGCTATTGTTACACAAAGATGCCATTTCAGTGTCCAGGCTGCTGTGCCCTGCAAATGCCAGTGTGAAAAATCAAGTCCTCTTTGTATTATTCTGTGTTCTCTGGTTTCATACACACCCTACATGTGGCCCTAATCTTTTGCCTGGACATACCATAGGACTCGGGAGTAAAAGAGGACCATGCACATTTACTTCAGGCCCAATGTGATGATTTACGCAGCTTTTGCTGATAACTGTAGAGGCTCTGGGGTGAAATAATAAACCCTAAAAAGTGACCCCATTTTGGAAACTACACCCCTTATTAAGGCATGTAGTGAGCATTTTGACCCCACTAGTATTTTGGTACTGGACCGTGAAAAGTGAAAATTGCAAGATTTGCACAGATATGGCATTTCAGTGCCCAATATGTTGTGCCCAGCTTGTACCGTCTAAGGGTCCATTCACACGTCTGCAATTTCGTTCCGCATTTTGCGGAACGGAATTGCGGACCCATTTGTTTCTATGGGTCCGCACGATGTGCTGCCTGGATATGGAATTGCGGACCCGCACTTCCGGGTCCGCAATTCCGTTCCTGAAAAAAATAGAACATATCCTATTCTTGTCTGCAATTGCGGACAAGAATAGGCATATTCTATTAGTGCCGGCAATGTGCGGTCTGCAAAATGCGTGAACGCACATTGCCGCTGTCCGTGTTTTGCGGACCTGCAGATCCGCAAAACACACACGGATGTGTGAATGGACCCTAAGACACACAAACAAGAAACAAAAGGTTTTGCACCAGCAACTTGTCAGTATGACTTCTATTGCTCACTCACATACAATATTGGCACAATGAGGTAAAAACAACACACAAGTCTGCAAGTTTGAAAGACTAAGACACACAACACCCTTTAAATTGTTAGGCGGGTTCTGCTAGGTACTGAAATACTATAAATGTGGATGTAAACTGCTTTTATGTATGCTGCAGGGTTCAGAAGGGAAATACCACCTTTTGGTTTTTGCAGCGCAGATTTTGATTATTTTTCTCTCAGTGGTGCTGTGTGAGGTCTTATTTTTTAGCAGGATGAGTTGCCATTATCATTGTTACTTTTTTGGGTTAGGCTACTTTCACACTCACAATTGGTGCGGATCCGTCATGGATCTGCACAGACGGATCCGTTCAGATATTACAAACGTCTGCATCTGTTCAGAACGGATCCGTTTGTATTATCTGTAACATAGCAAAGATGGATCTGTCTTGAACACCATTAAAAGTCAATGGAGGACGAATCCGTTTTCTATTGTGTCATAGAAAACGGATCCGTCCCCATTGACTTACATTGTGTGTCAGAACGGATCCGTTTGGCTCAGTTTCGTCAGACGGACAAGCAGTGTTTTGGTGTCCACCTCTAAAGCGGAATGGAGGCTGAACTGAGGCAAACAGAGGCATTCTGAGCGGATCCTTTTCCATTCAGAATGCATTAGGGCAAAACTGATCCGTTTTGGACCTCTTGTGAGAGCCCTGAACAGATCTCACAAACGGAAACCAAAACACCAGTGTGAAAGTAGCCTTACAATCGACATTTTGATCACTTTGGTCACTTTTTATTTTGCTTGTTGGAAAGCAGGATAAAACAAGGAAGAAACTCTGTCATTGCTTTTTTGGTTTTGTTATTGCAGTGTACACCGAGCAGGAAAAATTACATGTTGTCTTTATTCTGCTGGTCAGTTTTTATTTATTTGTTTTAATGGTGTTCAAAAAACTGGAAAAACTTGAGCTCATAGGCAACCAATTATGAAAAAATACTTTGTTACATAATAAATATTGCGTATATTGCCATTAAAGGGTTTCTATCACTTCGTTTCACCTATTTAGCTTTCAGACACTAGCGATCCGCTAGTGTCTGCTTTATCTAACCATCCTAATATAAGAGCTTATTGTCCTGCCGTTTAGCTAAAAAAATAACTTATATAGATATGCAAATGAGCCTCTAGGTGCTATGGGGGCGTGATTAGCACCTAGAGGCTCCGTCTACCTTAACAAACTGCCGCCGCCCAGCGCGTCACTCCAGCCAGCCCATCTCCTCCGGAATGCGATGCTCCTCGTATTCGGCGCATGCGCAGTGAATGTCTGATCGCTTCCCTGCTCAGACATCTCCACTGCGCCTGCGCCGATGACGTCATAGTGCTCCGAGGAACAGGCGCAGTGGAGATGTCTGAGCATGGAAGCGGTCAGACATTCACTGCGCATGCGCCGAATACAGACGCGCACAAGGAGCATCGCATTCCGGAGGAGATGGGCGGGCTGGAGGGACGCGCTGGGCGGCGGCAGTTTGTTAAGGTAGACGGAGCCTCTAGGTGCTAATCACGCCCCCATAGCACCTAGAGGCTCATTTGCATATCTATATAAGTTATTTTTTTAGCTAAACGGCAGGACAATAAGCTCTTATATTAGGATGGTTAGATAAAGCAGACACTAGCGGATCGCTAGTGTCTGAAAGCTAAATAGGTGAAACGAAGTGATAAAAACCCTTTAAAAAGGAAGGTAGTGGACAGAGAAAAACACCATCCCGGCATATTACAGACCACTGAACTCAAATATTCATCGATCAAATGCATACCATCTTGATAAATTCTAAGGTGAGCCCTCAGCACAAATGACATGAAAAGGACAGAAGTGGACCAGCAGATGGCAACAACGCCAAAGATATAGAGATATATCCTCATATAGAATATATTGTAGATAGAGTATAAAACGTCCTAATCGCAATTAAACATAGCCTAGTATCATAGCAAACAGACTAATTGTAAGAGCTTTGTCGCACTCCGTATTGGTGTTGCTGTGTAAAGGGTTCCCACC